>NC_050576.1:414411770-414649270 GCF_011100635.1 Trichosurus vulpecula | reverse complement strand
TTCTGCCTTTTAAGGTATTCTTCTCCTCATTGGCTTTTTGGAGCTCTCTTGCCATTTGAATCAGCCTGTTTTTTAAGGTGTTATTTTCTTCAGTATTTTTTGGGCTTCCCTTAGCAGCTCATTGACTTGTTTTCATGATTTTCTTGCATCACTCTCATTTCTCTTCCCAATTTTTCCTCTACTCATCTTACTTGCTTTTCCAAATCCTTTTTGAGCTCTTCCGTGGCCTGAGACCAATTCATATTTTTCTTGGAGGCTTTTGATGTAGGCTTTTTGACTTTTTTGACTTATTCTGGCTGTATGTTTTGATGTTCCTTGTCACCCAAAAAGATTCTACTGTCTGAGCCTGAGTCCTTTTTCACTACCTGATCATGTTCCGAGCAACTACTTGGCCCTTGAGCTTTTTGTCAGCATATGACAGCTTGTAGAGTAGAGTTTACTTTGTCCCAAGCCTTAGGGTCTGTGCAGCTGTTTTCAGAGCTACTTTTGCTCCACCATCACAGCAAGCTCTGCCACTCCCATGCTCTTCCTCCCCCATGAACCACCAACCAGGACTGTGACGCAGATCCAAGCAGGCTCTGCACTCCTGCTCTTATCCACCACATAATTCCTCCAACAGGGTGGATTCAAGTTAAAAAACAAAACTACCTGAAATAATAAACAACTTTAGCAAAGTTGCAGGATATAAAATAAATCCACATAAATCCTCTGCATTCCTATATATTTCTGACGAAGTGCAAAAGCAAGAGATTTAAGGAGAAATTCCACTCAATGTTATGGTAGACACTATAAAATATTTGGGATTCTACCTGCCAAAACAAACACAGGGGCTCTAGAAACACAATTAGGAAACACTTCTCACACAAATACATTCAGATCTAATTAAATGGAACAAAATCAGTTGCTTGTGGTTAGGCTAAGCTAACATAATACAAATGACAATCTTACCTAAATTAATTTACTTTTTCAATGCCATACCAATCTTATTACCAAAAAACAAAAAATATTTCACAGAGCTGGATAAAATAATAATGAAATTCATCTCAAAGAAGAAAAGTCCAGAATATCAAAGGCATTAACAAAAAGAAATATTAGGGAAGGTGGCCTGGCCATACTATAAAGCAGCAGTCCTCAAAACTACCTGGCACTCACTAAGAAACAGTGTGATAGATCAGTGGAATAGGTTACGTACACATGACGCAGAAGTCACCAAGTATAGCAATTCATTCTTTAATAAACCCAAAGAATCCCACTTCTTCATTAAGAATTCACTATTTCATAAAGCTTCTTGGAAAATTGGAAAACCGTATAGTAGAAACTGGGCATAGACCCATATCTTACACCATGTACCAAAATAAAGTGAAAATAGGTACATGATTTAGGAATAAACGCTGATACTATAAGCAATTTGGGAGAGCAAGGAATAGTTTACCTGTCAGATATATAGGAAAGGAAAAATTCATGACCCAACAAGAGACAGAGAGAATTATAAAATACAGAATGGATAATTTTGATTGTGCTACACTGAAAAGTTTTTGTATAAACAAAGACAATGCAACAAAGATTAGGAGGGAAGCAGAAAATTGGGAGAAAAATCTTTACAACCAATGTCTCTGATAAAGCCCTCATATCTAAAATATACAGGGAATGAGCCAAATTGATAAGAATAAAAGTCATTCCCCAATTGAGAAATAGTCAAAGGCTATGAACAGGCAGTTTTCAGAGAAAGAAATCAAAGATATCTATAGGCATATGAAAAATGCTCTAAATCACTATTGATTAGAGAAATGCGAATCAAAACAACTCTTAAATATCACATATCTCTTGTCAGATTGGCTAACATGACAAAACAGGAAAATGATAAATGCTGGAGAGGATGTGGGAAAACTGGAACACTGTTACATTGTTGGTGAAGTTGTGAACAGGTCCTGCCATTTTGGAGAGCAATTTGGAACTATCCCCAAAGGGTTATAAAAATGTGCATATCCTTTGACCAAGCAATACCACTCTTAGGGCTATATCCCAAAGAGATCACACAAGTGGGAAAAGGACATGTATGTACAAAAATATTTATAGCTGCTCCTTTTGTGGTGGCATAGAATTGGAAATCAAGGGGATGCCTATCAATTGGGGAATGATTGAACAAGTTGTGGGATATGAATGTGATGGAATGAATGTAATGTGCTATAAGAAATGGGGAAGATACAGACTTCATAATAACCTGGAAAGACCTGCATTATCTGATGCTGGGTGAGAGGAGCAGAGCCAGGAAAACATTATATACAACCACATGCATATTGATTCTCTGAAGACTAACTTTGATAGACTTGCCTCTCCTCAGCAGTACGAGGCTCAAAGACAGCTCCAAAGGACTCATGACAGAAAAAGCTAGCTAAATCCAGAGAAAGAACTGTGGAATCTGAATGCAGAATGAGGCAAACTATTTGCTTTCTCTATTTTTTTCCTCTTTTTTTTTTTTTGGTTTTGTGTCTTCTCTCACATGACTCATTCCATTGGTCAAAAATCTTCTTTGGAACTTGACTATTGTGTAAATAAGTTTAATGTGAATGTTTATGTAGAATCTACATCAGACTGCATGCTGTCTTGGGGGGTGGGGCATGGGGAGAGGAGGGAAGGGAAGAAAATTTGAAACTCAAGAACACATAAAACAAAGTGTTGTAAAATAAAAAAAAATCCAATTTAAAAAAAGGATGAAAGAAAAATAGCAAAGAAAACTTAAAAAAAATTTACTCTTTCACAAAAAGTGCTGGGAAAACTGGAAAATAGTAGGCAGAACCTGGGCACAGACCAAAATCTCACACCGTATACCAAAATAAAGTCAAAATGGGTTCATAATTTAGGAATATAGGCTGCTACTATAAGCAATTTGGGGAAGTAAGGAATAGTTTACCCCTCATATTTATGGGAAAGAGAAGAAATCATGACACAACTAAAGAAAAAGAGTGTTAAAATGCAAAATGGATAATTTTGATTATGTTAAATTGATAAATTTTTGTACAAACAAAGCCAATGCAACAAAGACTAGGAGGGAAGCAGAAAATTGGGAACTCATCTTTACAGCCAGTGTGTTTGATAAAGACCCCACATCTAAAATATACAGGGAACTAAGCCAAATTTATAGGAATAGAAGTCATTCCCCAGTTTGGAAATGGTCAAAAGATGTGAACAAGCAGTTTTCAAGGAAGAAACTAGAGATATCTATCACCATACAAAAAATGCTCTGAATCACAATTGATTAGAGAAATGCAAATCAAAACATCTCTTAGGCACCACATCTCTCCTGTCAGATTGGCTAAAATGACAAAAGAGGAAAATGAGAAATGTTGGAGAGGATGTGGCAAAATTGGAACCTTGTTGCATTGCCAGTGGAGTTGTGAACTGATCTAGTAACTGTGGCTGAGCAATTTGGAACTATGTCCAAAGGGCTATAAAAATGTGCATAACCTTTGACCCAGCAATACCACTTCTAGGGCTGTATCACAAAGAGATCACTCAATCGGGAAATGGACCAGTATGAACAGAAATATTTACAGCAGCTCTTTTTGTGGTGGCAAAGAATTAGAAATCAAGGGAATGCCTATCACTTGAGCAATGGCTAAACAAATTGTGGCACAATGAAAAAATAGAAGACAAAGTGAAATATATTATAAGAAAAACAACAGATTTAGAAAATAGATCAAGGATAGAAAATATAAAAATAATCAGAGTAACTGAAAGTTATGATCAAAAAAGAATCTTGATAGAACAATACAAGAAATAATTAAAGAAAATTGTCTTAAAGCATAAGAACAAGGCAGGAAAGCAGAAATAAAAAAAAATAATCCATTTCAAACCACTTAAAAGAGATCCTATGAGAAAAAATCATAGGAATATCATAGTCAAATTCTGAAACCCCCAGCTCAAGGATAAAATATTAAAAGCATCAATATTAAAACAATTTAAATATGATGGTGCCAAAATTAGAATTATACAAGATCTAGCAGAAGAGCCATAAAGGACCACAGATCTTGGAACACAATATATCGAAGAGCAAAAGGCCTGGGACTACTGCTGAAAATATCATACTCTACAAATTTAAGTATTATCTGGAATAAAGAAAAAATGGACATTTGACAAACCCTCAGATTTTCAAGATTTTTTTTCTTAAATCTTCAACTTAATAGAAGATTCAAGATACAAGAACCAAGAGAAACATAAGGTACATTCTAAAGCCTGACTACAAGGGATTCATGAGGAGAGACTGTTTACCTTTTATAAACATAAAATATAAAATGTATGTCTAATATTCTTATTAATAATTGTCAAGCTCATAAGAAAGAGGGGGTAATCTTGACTATGATGTGAATTTAAAAATTAAACCATTTAGAAACAGCTAAAAGGAGTAACTATTTTATACAAAAGAGGTGCAAGAGGAAGAAAGGATACAGAGGATTTAGATGGGGGAAGAGGGCTGGTAGTTCTAATAGTCCACTTTCATGGGGAATGGGTTTACGAGGTAATAATACATACATACATACATACACACACACACACACACACACACACACACACACACACACACACATATATATATATATACAATATATGTTTTTACATATATAACAATACATATAAATTTAGAAGAAATAAAATGGTATTAGTATAGTGAGGGGGGAGAGGACAAGGGAAGGATTAGGAGAAGGCAGGGATTTTTAGAAGGGAGAATGACAGAATAGGTAAAGAATGTTTAGATTAATGAGAATGGGAAGATAGGGGAGGGATTTTTGGAAGGGGAGGCAAGTAATAGTAGGGCAATATAGTGGGTAGAAGTAAAGTAGAGGAGGCAGGAGAGATAGAAAACAAGAGATGTGTACAAACATAAAAACAAAGATCCAGAGTAGAGTATGTTTGGGAAAGTAAATGTCTATATATGCATGTATATATGTATAAGTATATGTATATACCTGTATGTGTATGTATAAGTTAAGAAACATATCTAAACCATATTGTAGCCTTCTGGGGTTTGGGGGGAGGGAAAAAAGAACAAAGTTAAAAAGTGCATAGCAGAGGACAGAAGAAAACACAAGGAAGCAAAGAAAAATTGGAGAATTCTCAACTCAAGGTGTATTATTTATCACAGAGCCTTTCTAAAAATGAAAATTCATAGTTACATATTTTGAATCCTTTTTTATGTTCTGCTATGCACATAACATGTTGTTTTTCTTTCTTAATTTGTATGTAACTTTCAATATTTAAGTTTAGATATATTTTTTTTCTATCCTGCATTTGGGTTCTGGTAAAATAAAAACAAATTTTAAAAAATGACTTATGTGAACTGATGATGAGTGAGAGGAGCAAAACCAGCAGAACATTATACACAATTACAGACACACAGTATCCAAAAGGACTAACTTTGATAGACTTGGCTGTTCTCATTGATGCAAGGTTCAGAGAAAGTTCCAAAAGACTCAGGATGGAAAGAGCTATACACATCCAGAGAAAGAATTTTGGAGTTATAGCAATGATGTGGCTAGCAGCTGCTGTGGGGGTGTATGACCCAACAAGACCAGCAGTAAGAGCTGCCAGCACAGGTTATTTTATCTGCTTTTCTAAGGAAAGCAACTTTAAGGGATTAATAATCTCACTTTATTCAAACACACATATACCATTCACTTAGTTCACAAAGAAAAACTAGAACCCTGAACTTCAGAGCAAATACAAACAGAAATTAGAAACAAAGGTAATAAAGCTAGAGCAAATAACAAAATTCAATGGAGAGGCTTTGTCTGATTGAGACATCACATACATAGTTACCAAAAAGAGAAGCACCAACATATGGGTTTTTTCAAAGCTGGGGGCTCTAGCAGCTACCCAGAGTCTCTCTAGTCAAATTACACAACACACGTCCATTGAGTGAGAGACCCAAACAAAATATTAACCTCTGACCTTGTTAGGGTCTGCAGGCTCCACACCTAATTAGCAAAAGCAAGGCTTAATCAAAGGCACTTGATTACTTTAGCATTCTAAAAGAGAAAACAGTAAAAAAAAAGTCTCACCTTAATTACCAATTCATTCTGTAAGCTTGTATAAAGTTCTCCTGGGTCTGCTCTCCTCACTCAGCGTCAGACCATGTAAGTCTTTCCAGGTTATTATGAAATCTATCTGCTCCTCATTTCTTACAGCACAATAGTATTCTGGGACATTCACATACCACAATCTGTTTAACTCTTCCCCAATAGATGGGCATCCACTTGATTTCCAGTTCTTTGCCACCACAAAAGTGTTGCTATAAATATTTTTATTCATACAGGTCCATTTCCCCTCTTGTGCTTTCTCTTTGGGATACAGTCCTAGCATTGGTATTGCTCGGTCAAAGAGTAAGCACATTTTTACAACTCTTTGGATATAGTTCCATATTGTTCTCCAGAATGGTTGGATCAGTTCAAAACTCCACTAACAATGTAACAGTGTCCCAATTTTCCCACATCCTCTCCAGCATTTATTGTTTTCCTCTTTTGTCTTTTAGCCAATCTGACAGGAAAGATGTGGTAATTAAGAGTTGTTTTGATTTGCATTTCTCTAATCAATAGTGATTTAGATCATTTTTTCACATGACTATAGATATCTTTAATTTCTTCCTCTAAAAACTGCTTGTTCATAGCCTTTGACCATTTCTCAATTGGGGAATGAGTTGAATTCCTATAAATTTGGCTCAATTCCCTGTATGTTTTAGATATGAGTCCTTTACCAGAGTCACTGGTCATAAAAAATTCTTTCTCAATTTTCTGCTTCCCTCCTAATCTTTGTTACATTGGCTTTTTTTTGTACAACATTTTTCCATTTAACATAATCAAAAGTATCCCTTTTGCATTTCAGAAGGCTGAATATCACTTGTGTGGTCATAAATTCCTCCCTTTTCCGTAAATCTGACAGGTAAACTATTCCTTGCTCTGTCAAATTTTTTGTACCATCAGCCTTTATACCTAAATCATGAACTCACTGTATTGTATGTGGAGTTTTGAGGCAGGAGAGGGGAACTCATTTTGACTTTATTTTGTTATAAAATGTAACATATTCTTCTATGCCCAGTTTCTGCCATACTATTTTCCAGTTTTCTCAGCAATTTTTTTGTGAAATTCTTAACCCAGGATCATCTGTACTCTTTGGATTTATCAAAGAGCAGTTTGCTATATTCATTCGCTACTGAGTGTTGTGTATCTAAGCTATTCCACTGATCCACTTCTCTGTTTCTTAACCAGTACCAAGAAATTTTGAGGACTGCTGCTTTACAATACAGTTTAATATCTGATATAGCTAGGCCACCTTCCCTAGCATTTCTTTTCATTAATTATCTTGATATCCTTGAAATTTTGTTCTTCCAGATAAATATTGTTATTATTTTATTCAGCTTTGTAAAGTAATTTTTGGTAGTTTGATTGGTATGACACTGAATAAGTAAATTAATTTAGGTAAAATTGTAATTTTATTATATTATCTTGGCCTAACCATGAGCCACTGATGCATTTTTTTTCATTTATTTAGATCTGACTTTCTTTATGTGAAAAGTGTTTTATAATTGTGCTCATATAGGTCTTGGTTTTGTCTTGCAGGTGGACTCCCCAAAATTTTATAGTGTCTACAATAACTTTAAATGGAATTTCTCTTTCCATCTCTTGCTGTTCAGCTTTGTTAGTAATATATAGGAATGCTCAGGATTTATGTGGGTTTATTTTATATCCTGAAACTTTGCTAAAGTTGTTTCCTATTTCAAGAAATTTTTACTTGAATCTGTAAGATTATCTAAGTAAAGCATCATATTACTATAAAGACAATCAGTAAATGAGAAGATCTTTCCTGCCCATTTGAATAGTCTTGGGCGGGGGGGGGGGGGGGCTCTCAGGGTCCTAGGGGGAGTGGCTAAGACCAGAGCCAATGGTAGGCACTTGATTTCTGGTTGCTCACATGACATTCTACTCGACGGGATGATGTCCGGATACTATATAAAAGGAGAGAAGACAGCTTGGAGATTGAGACGTACTGGAGGGAGGAGAAGGAGAAGTGGCGTCAGTGGCAGCAGGTGCTAATAAAAGCAGGACTGACCCTCATGCAGAGCAGAGAGTGCTGAGCAAGGGCTTGAGGCAATCTTACTGGAGGGCCCTAGCATTGCGGGGCAGCACCAGTATGGCTTGGCTTGCTGCCAAAATATTTTTCTGTAACCTCCTGGTCACTATTGTGAGATGGGCATATTGGTTTTGGAAAGTTCTTACCAGGATATAGAATTGGTGACACTGCTCCATGAGTCTGCTATTTTGGAGCTTGAATAAGCGCTTTAACTCCTCTGCTTTCTACTTAGAGAATTACTTATATCCTGCAATTCTGGACCATTCAGGCATATTCATGATTTTTTTTGAAATCATGAATCCTGCCTTAATGTTATAATTACCTGCCTAGAGTAATAACTTATTTTCTTCTTTCCCTATTGTGTTGGTAAGCAAAATGGGCTCTTAGCACTTAGTTGGCTTTTGTTTCCTTTGAGTGATTCAGTGTATTTCATTGAGCCTTACTAGGTGCTAAGCCCCAGGACTAACCCCTATTAGGTGTAAAACTTATGTGGGTGTGGATTGGTAACTAAGGTGGGGCCCCAGGTGAGGCTAACTCAGGGGAGGGCCCAGTTTTCACATGAGTTTCAGTGATAGGTTTGGGACATCAGAGGCTCTTAGACTAGTGGGTTTAAGTCGCCTCTCTGTGATGATTCTAGGCCACATGACCCTGAAAAAGATATAAAACCAGGAATTGGCTTTCTGTTCCTGGAAGCTGTTATGCACAGCAGTGGTGGCATGAGTGACTCTGGGCCAGCCCACATTGTGAGCTCCTGGGCTGAACCTAGATGTTGGTAACTATGAATCTGTATTTGGTCTGTCTGTCAATGTTTGTAATTTGTTTAGGGCTCTCACTTGTGCTAGTGTGCTGATGTGGAGACTCTGGGCAGCTGTAGCTAAGGGCCCTCCAGCTTGTAACGTGGATGCTGGGACTTTGTTAAACTCTGGTAACGACGTATTGGGATTTGAATCAGACAAGGTCTGTCTGTTGATGTTTGTACTTTGTTTGTATTTTGCTCTGAAGTTCAGGGTGCTGGTCTTTTCCCATGAACTAAGTGATTGATATTTGTATGCTGAATTAAAGTAAGCTTGTCAACCCCTTAACGTAGCTTTCCTTAGTTTAGCAGATCAAAAGAACCTGTGCTTTTGCAGTGTGCTGGTAGCATTCTTGTTGTTGGGCCTATGTTGGTCTTTCACCCCCACAACAGCTGCTAACCGGATTATTGAAACACCTATTCTATTTCATTCAATTTATTTATCTTCTCTTATTGCTAAAGCTAACATTTTAATAACAAATTGAATAAATGGGGTGATAAAGGACATCCTTGTTTCACCCCTGATCTTACTGGAAATGAATCTGGTTTATCCCCATTATATATCATATTTGTTGATGGATTTATTCTTTTTAAGAAAACTTCTTTATTCATATTCTCCTTAGTCTTTTAATAGGAATTTGTTTTCTGGAATTTGGCTACAATATTCCTTGGAGTTTTCAACTTGAGATTTCTTTTAGAGGGTGATCTGTGAATTCTTTTGATAACTATTTTACCCTCTGTTTCTAGGAACCCCAGGTGATTTTCCTTGATGATTTCTTGGAAGATCTGTCCAGACTTTTTGTTTTTATCATGGTTTTCCAGAAGACCAATAATTCTTAGATTATCTCTCCTGGATATATTTTCCAGGTCAGTTGTTTTTCAGTGAGATGTTTTATATTTTCTTCTATTTTTTTATTATTTAGGGTTTTTTTTTGCTGATTCTTGATGCCTCATAGAGTCATTAGCTTCTACTTGCACAATTCTAATTTTTAATGAATTATTGTCTTCAGATAGCTTCTGCATCTCTCTTTCCACTTGGCCAATTTTATTTTTCAAAAGTTCACCTTCTCCTGTTAGATTCTCTAATTATTCTCTTACCTCTCTAATTTAGCTTTTAAAATCCTCTTTGACTTTTTCTAGGAATGCTTTACGGGGATGAGACCAAATCATTTTCCCTTTTGAGCTTTCAGATATGGGTTTAGTGTCAATGCTGCCCTCTTCTGAATTCATATTTTGATCTACTCTGTCCCCATAGTATAATTCAACGGTCTTTTGTTTCACTCTTCTACCTTGTTTCTTTTTCCTCCCTTTTTAAGTGGGGCTCAGGGGGCTCTGTCTCAAACTTCTTGTGTTGAGAGTTAGAGGACTGGTTACTGACTTTGTGTACTGTGACCTTTGTTTTTGTCAGCTAGAAGCTATACATGGCTGCAGCTCCTCTGATGCTAAGCTGATGCTGGGTGGTGTGTGTGAAGGACTGAGGCCCAGTGAAGTCTTTCTGAATTTTCCTGGGGTGAGGGGGGGTCACTGTGTGAAGTGTAGCAGAGGGGTTGTCTGGCTGGCATTTTTTCCCCTGAAGTATTATACAAAGTTTTGATGGGTAGGGGATTCTTGGTTTTAATTCTAGCTCCTTTGATCTCTGGAATATCATATTGTAGGCCCTTTGACCCCTTAATGTAAAAGTTGTTAGATCTGGTATTATCCTGATTGTGTTTCCACAGTACTCGAGTTGTTTCTTTCTAGCTGCTTACAATATTTTCTCCTTGATGTGGGAACTCTGGAATTTTGCTACAATATTCCTACAAGTTTTACTTTTGGGATATTTTTCAAGAGGTGATCAGTGAATGCTTTCAATTTCCATTTTATTCTCTGGTTCTAGACTATCAGCACAGCTCTCCTTGATAATTTCTTGAAAGATGATATCTAGGTTCTTTTTTTGACCATGGCTTTCAGGTATTCCAACAATTTTAAAATTATCTCTCCTGGATGTATTTTCAAGGGGAGTGGTTTTTCAATGAGATATTTCACATTGTCTTCTTTTTTTTCATTCTTTGGCTTCTGTTTTATAATTTCTTGACTTACCATAAAATCATTAGCTTCCATTTGCTCCATTCTAATTTTTAAGTAATTATTGTCTTCAGTGAGCTTTTTGGACCTTATTTTTCATTTGGCCAATTGTGAAGGCAAATGGAAAAGGCCAAAGTGATGGCCAAAGTGAGACATTTGGTTGTTGTTTTTTTCCTTTTGAAATGTTTCTCAGGACTAATACAATCAAGTGCCTTTCACTGACCCTTGCCTTTGTTTCAATCAAGAGTCTTTGATTGAATCAAGAATCTTTGATCACCTGCTAAAGTCACACAAAAGTGTTAGTCACGTAAGTTTGAGTCACATGGTTGTGACACCCTCTGACACAGAAGAAGTGTATGTATACTCTTAGGTTAGGATTTTGCTCCCAGGGGGATCATTCATTGGAAAACTCTTCATGTGATTGCCCAGACAAGACTGGGTTGCCATTAAGGAGCTCCCCATGGCTTTGGAAATCCAGATGTTCCTACTTCTCTCTCTGGTCACTATATATGTATTGCTGACAGAAGACTGTCTGTTGATGTTTGCATTTGTTCTGAAGTTTAGGGTGCTGACTTTTCCTCCCGCACTAAGTGAATTATACACACACACACACACACACACACACACACACACATACATATATTATACACACACACATGAATTTGTGTGTGTGTGTGTGTATGTGTGTGTATACAAAATTAAAGTAAGATTGTTAACCCCTTAAAGTTGCTTTCCTTTGAAAAGCAGATCAAAGACCCTGTGTTATGTGCTGGTGTTGTTAGCATTACACCTCCACAGTAGCTGCAAGCAGCATTGTTGTTACACCAATTCTGTTTTTCAAGGCATTCTTTTCCTCATTGGCTTTTCAACTGCTCTTGCCATTTGGGTTAGTTTATTTTTTTAATTTGTTATTTTCTTCTGTATTTTTGAGTCTCCTTTAGCAAGCTGTTGATTTATTTTTCAGGATTTTCTTGCATCCCTCTCATTTATTTTTTCTAATTTGTCTTCTACTTCTCTTACTTGATTTTCAAATCAAGTTTTTGAGCTTTTTTAGCTCTTCCATGGCTTGTCACTAATTCATATTTTTTCTTGGAAGCTTTTGATGTAGGATCTTTGACTTTGTTGGCTTCTTCTGGCTGTATGTTTTGATCTTCTTTTTCACCAAAGTAAGATTCTATGGTCTTGAGTTTTCTTTACACTGTCTGCTCATTTTCCTAGGCAATTACTTGACTTTTGAGCTCTTTGTCAGGGCATGACTCTGCTTTGAGAGTGGAGAGTGCTCTGTCCCAGGCTTCACTAGTTTTGTGCAGCTGTATTCAGAGCTACTTCTAGGCACCTGAATATTTTCAGTTCTTCTGAGGCAGTATGATCCAAAGAGAAGTGTTTACTACTCTACTGGCCTGTGCTCTGGTCTGTGAGTGACCTCAAGCACTCTTTTCTGCATTGGAATTTCTAGGAAGACTCCCTCTCTAGAGCCATCATGAGCTCTGCCACACCAGAGCTTCTCCTCATCCCAAGATCACTAATTAGGACTGTGACCCAGATCCAACCAGGTCAGAGCAAGAGAATCCTGCCTCTGCATCAGCAAAGAGATCTCTCCACTCCCACTCTGATCATCAACTTCTTTCTCCCCACCCTCTCTGGTACTGGAGTTCTCGAAGCAGCCTTTTTTTTGCTGCTGTTGCTGCTGCTGCTCCTGCTGCAGCCACCTTTGCTGCCCTGGGGCTACAGACAGACTGTGCCTTTCTCTCACCCCAGTCCAACAGAGCTTTCCTGAAGATGTGCTAAGTTGTCCTTGGCATTTGTGGGTTGTGATATCTGGAAACCACTGCTCAGTGAATCAGTACCCTAAGGCCTGCCCTGCCTGGTCTACTCTGCCCTGATCTAGGCTATCACAACCCACTCTGGGCTGCACTCAGCTTTCATCATGGTGCTATAGACTCATCCCAGCAAACATTCAAGACATCTTGGGCTGGAGACTTATCTCACTTTATCATTTTGTGGGTTTTGTAGCTCTAGAATTTGTTTAGAGTTATTTTTAACAGCTTTTTGGAGGCATTTGGGGGAGAGGTTAAGCAAGTCCCTGCTTTTAAGTGTCCATCCTGGCTCCAGCCCCTCCCCTCACTTTCTTCTTAACCGCTCACAATCTAATTTGTGACCTTATCGTTCCTATGAAATTGTTCTTTTAAAATTTACTAATGATTGCTTAGTCGACAAATCAAATGATCTTTTCTCTTCCTTGACACTCTCTTCTCTCTTTTTTTAACGGTACTCTCCTGTTTCTTCTACCTATCCAGGCACTCTTTCTCTATCTACTTTTCTGGATCCTCTTCCAGACCTTTCCCTATAATCAAAGGTGCTCCTTTAAGGTCCTGATGTAGAACATCTACTCTTCTTTGTCTAAACTGTTCTATACAGTGATCTCATCATCTCCACTAGATTAAATTACCACTGCGTTCCTGATCACTCTCAAATAAATCTATGCTGCTCCCAGATTCTCTGCTTTCCTGTAGTTTCCCATCTCCAACTGTTTTTTCAGATGTCTCAACTTTGATTTCAGTAGACATATTAAACTAAACATGTCCAAAATGGAATTCATTGTCTTTCTACCTAACCTTTTGTCCTTCCCATTTTCCTCATTACTGTAGAAAACAGTTCTTCAGACTCACAACCCAGAACTCATTATGTAATCATCACTCTCATCAACCATATCCAATTTGTTGACAAGCATGTAAATTTAACTTTTATGACACCTCTCAAATATGTTCCCTTCACTCAGTTTCAGGCCCTCAATACCTCATACCTGGATCATTTAATAACTTGCTGCAAAATTTGCCTATCTCAAGTCCCTCCCTGTTCCTTTCCATCCTCAATTCAGCCACTAAAGGAATTTTCCTAAAAAACACAAGTCTACCATTCCTACTCAATAAGCTCCAATAGTTCCCTATTCACTACAGGATTAAATACAAAATGTTCTGTTTACCATTCAAAGTTCTTTATAGCCTAAGCCCTTATTACCTTTCCAGTCTTCTACTTATTGGCACTGCATATGTGCCTCTTCCATGAACAATAAACCTATCAGCTCCAGATATTTTCTCTAGCAGTCCTCAATGTCTTCATTGTTCTCTATCTTCTACTCTGCTGACTGATCTCCTTAACTTCCTTTAAGTCTCAATTAAAATTGATGAGGTTTTTCATTTCTTAATCATTTCCTAGTTATACTTTATATAGCTTAATTTTGTCTACCTCACTTGATTTTAGGAGGCAGCTAGATGGCTTGGGTGGATAGAGAACTAGGCCTGTAATCAGGATGACCTGAGTTCAAATCTGGCCTCTGACAGTTGCTAGCTGTGTTACACTGGGCAACATACTAAGTTTCTTTTTGCCTTAATCCACTAGAGAAAGAAATGGCAAACTGCTCCAGTATCCTTGCCAAGAAAACTTCTTGGACTGAGTTGGTGTGCTATGGTACATGAGGCCATGAAGTGTCAGACACAACTGAACAACAACTACAAAAATTAGATTCTAAGCTCCTTGAGGGCCAGGACCATTTGTTGCCTCTTTCTTTAACCCCAGTGTTTAGCACAGCATGTGGCACACACTAGGGAGGCATTTAATATTTTTGTACTGATTGATTTATTGACTATTATACTTTTCAATTTCCTCTACTCCTTACTTAAACATCTTTTGACTTAGAAAATGTAAAAAAAAAATGTGGTTTTGCTAAGTCATTGTTAGGAAAGTTTCTTCAAATTAGGAGAATTCAATAATTTTATTTCTAGGAAGAGCTTCAAAACTATAGTCAAGCTTCAATTTCTTTTCCCCATTTCCCAAGCAGGGGTGGAAATTAATTTTTACCTAGTTCTCAAAATCCAATTCTTAAATCATCAGGTAAATGTTTACATTCAGAAATCAATAAATGCTGATGTCAATTAGAAAATATAAATGTGTAATAAATTTAAAAGTGTGCATTTTAAGATAACTGTATATAATTTAACATATCACCCTCATTTCCTACTTTTTGTAACAATTCCATTTTCTGTAACTCTGATAAGGATCAAATATCATCTTCTCTTCTCTCCCATCCAACATTCCTCCAGTCCTTTTACTGAATCCCTCTAAGTCACCCACACAATTTCCTTCTCCTTGCTGTTTCAGCAATCCGACTAGCAGCTGTTGTGCGGGTGTAAAATCCAGCAACAACCAGCACCCAGAAATCTGCCAGTACACTGCAAAAGCACAGGTTCTTTTGATCTGCTTTAATAAGGAAAGCAACGTTAAGGGGTTGACAAGCTTACTTTAATTCAGCATGCAAATATCAATCACTTAGTTCATGGGAAAAGACCAGCATTCTGAACTTCAGAGCAAAATACAAACAAAGTACAAACATCAACAGACAGACCTTGTCTGATTCAAATTCCAGTAGTTGCCAGAGTTTAACAAAGTCCCAGCATCCACGTTACAAGCTGGAGGGCCCTTAGCTACAGCTGCCCAGAGTCTCCACATCAGCACACTAGCACAAGTGAGAGCCCTAAACAAATTACAAACATTGACAGACAGACCAAATACAGATTCATAGTTACCAACATCTAAGTTCAGCCCAGGAGTTCAGAACATGGGCTGGCCCAGAGTCACTCATGCCACCACTGCTGTGGGTAAGAGCTCCCAAGAATAGAAAGCCAACCCCTGGTTTTATATCATTTTCAGGGTCAGGGGTGAGTCACACATGCGACAAACCCATGTGACCTAGAATTGTCACAAAGAGGCGACTTAAACCCACTAGTCTAAAAGCCTCTGCTGTCCTAAACCTATCACTCAAACTCCTGTGTAAACTATGCCCTCCCTTAGTTAGCCCCACCTGGGGCCCCACCTTAGTTACCAATTCACACCCACATAGGTTTAGCACCTAATTGTGGTTTGGTCCTGGGACTTCGCACCTAGTAAGACTCAAAGACAATTAATCATTTTAAAACAGTAAGAAAATCCCAACTCAATTGATGTTACACCTCTGCTTTTGCAGTGTGCTGGCAGCTTTTTGGGTGCTGGTTGTTGGTGGATCTTACACCCCCACAGAAGCTGCTACCTGGATTTTTAAAACGAATGGCATAGTCGTGGTCAGGATCTGCCTTTAAAAGGAGAGCATGGTGTTTTGGGGTACTGGGGTGGCTGAATGTTTCCCAGTTTTTGGATTGCTCTTTGTGCTTGGGGTGGCTATGGTTCTATGGAACCCCAGGTGCAACAAAGGCCTGAAGGAAAACAGGCTGGTGGACATGCTGGGCATGGTTTCCCAGAGGCCCAGAGCAGGAGATAATCCCTTCTTCCCAGGGCTTAAGCTGATAAGCCTGGCCCCTGAGGACTGTGCTGACAGGGTAAATGTCTTGAGATTATATTGTATATGGAGTTTTGAAACAGGAGTGGAGAATGGCCTTGGAGACTGGTGAGAAAAAAGAAAAAGTGGATGACAGCTGCCGAAATACTGACCCAGACAGAGCAGAAGACTGCTTGCATAAGAACTTTGAAAAGGTGAAAGCAGTGAGCTGCTTTCCAGCTGACTTTGGGGAGGTGAGCAGAAAGATGGGGAAACACCCACATCGGGATTCCAGAAGATGCCAGGTGAGGCCAGCTGGAGTTGGAACCCAGGATTTGGAGTCCAGCCCTGGGGCAAGAGAGAAACTTTGCAGCAAGATGCTGAGTGTGCTTTTTCGCTGCCTTCCCCAGCCAGAGCAGAGAACTTTGAGGTGAGCAAAAAGGTGGAGAATCACCTACATTGCAATCCAGATTCTGGCAGAAGCCAGGAGAGGCCAGCCAGAACTAGACAACCAGGAACCCAGGGGCTTGGAATTCAGCCCTGAGGCAAGATGGAAACTTTGCAGCAAGGCACTGAGTCTGCCTTTTTGGTCCCTTCAGGTTGGGCTGCTTGGGATCCAGGAGGGAGGCATGGATTTGTTTTTGTTGGGGTGGGGGCAGTGCCTTGGACCCCCAGGGACCCCACCCTGTTACATTCATTGCCCAGCAAACCCTCAGGACTTGGAACCGGGGACTGGAACATAAAGGCAAGAACAGACCCCAAAAGAACTTTGTTTGGACTCTCTATTTGAAATTGGGCCTTTGGATGCCAAGTGGAATCCTGCAACAGCAGTTTGGGGAGGAGACATCTCCAAGAGGACTCTGTTTGTTTGTTTGATTTAGGACTTTACTAACTAAAGAATGCCTATGCCTCAGGGTACTGGGAAAAAGCCTACAATGGCAGTGTGCTGCAGAAGTAGTACTTTATTTGGACACCTTGTATTAGCTAAAGAGATTAACTTGCTTTTACCTAGGGGTAGACATTTGAATTGCAAACAAATGCTTGGGAATGTCACTGAATGATATGTTTTGCTTTGTTGTGAATGATCTGTTTTAGTTTCCTGTGTGACTGGATCACAATATACAATCGTTCTATGTGTTCTAGGATCCATGACCATTTAATTAGATTATTGCCATGGAACCTGGAAGGAGTGGAGTGTAATATCAGTTGAGTTGGGACTTTCTCACTGTTTTAAAATGATTAATTAAGTGTCTTTGAATGTTACTAGGTGTTAAGCCCCAGGCCCAAACCCCCATTAGGTGCTAAACCTATATGGGTGTGAATTGGTAACCAAGGTGGGGCCCCAGGTGGGGCTAACTAAGGGAGGGCATAGTTTACACAAGAGTTTGAGTGATAGGTTTGGGACCGCAGAGACTTTTAGACAACTTGGGTTTAAGTCGCCTCTCTGTGACGATTCTAGGTCACATGGGTTTGACGCATGTGTGACTCACCCCTGACCCTGAAAAAGATATAAAACCAGGGATTGGCTTTCTCTTCTTGGGAGCTCTTACACACAGCAGTGGTGGTGTGAGTGACTCTGGGCCAGCCCTTGTTCTGAGCTCCTGGGCTGAACCTAGATGTTGGTAACTATGAATTGTATTGGATATGTCTGTTGATGATTGTACTTTGTTTGTATTTTGCTTTGAAGTTCAGGGTGCTGATTTTTTCCTCTGAACTAAGTGAATGATATTTGTATGCTGAATTAAAGTAAGCTTGTCAGCCACTTAATGTTGCTTTCCTTATTAAAGCAGATCAAAAGATCCTGTGCTTTTGCAGTGTGCTGGCAGCTTTCTGGGTGCTGGTTGTTGGTGGATCTTACACCCCCACAGAAGCTGCTAGCTGGATTGATAAAACACTTGCCCAGCTGAAACCCTTTTTTTTTTCTCAAGATGCTTTTCCACAAAACTGGAATTAGAATCTTTAATGAATGAAGATGGCAGCTGGTAAGCAGGGACTAGAGTGAGCTCCGTACCGAGTCCCTCCAAAAACCTATAAAAAATGACTCTGAACCAATTCTAGAATGGCAGAACCCACAGAACAGCAGAGGGAAGAAGGGCTCCAGCCCAGGATGGCCTGGATGGTCTCTGGGTGAGGTCTATTCCACATGGAGCTGGGAGCTGGGAATGGAGCAGAGCCCAGCCTGAGCGGCGTGGAACAACCAAACTTGGGGTCGGGGGATGGGACACCTAGCGCCCTGAATATGTGAGCTGTGGCAGTTACCAGACCCCTCGACCCACAAACACCAAAGACTGCGGAGAAGGTTAGTGGGAAAAGCTGCAGGAGTGGAAGGAGTTCGCGGTTCGGTTTCCAGCCCCGGGGGCAGCGGAGGTGGGGCAGCTACAGTTGCTGCTGCTTCTAGCCCCAGGCCCACATGGTGGGAGGAATTAAGTGGCAGATCAGAGCAGGAGTGCAACAGCCTGCTGAAGATCTAAGCCCAGTCCGGACTGGGGGTTCTTGGGGAAGGAGTAGCGCGGGTCTGACAGAGCTGGCACCTCCCCCCCAAACGTAGAACATAGAACTCGTTAGTCTACAAGCATTCATACCCCACTGAAAAACTCAAGGGTCAAGTTAGTTGGTTGGGAATATGGCCAGGCAGCAAAAACGTGCCCAGATTCAGTCTCAAACTTTGGATTCTTTCTTTGGTAACAAAGAAGAACAAAACATACAGCCTAAAGAAGACAACAAAGTCATAGACCCTACACCAAAAGCCTCCAAGAAAAACATGAACTGGCTCCAGGCCATAGAAGAACTCAAAAAGGATTTGGAAAAGCAAGTTAGACAAGTAGAGGAAAAATTGGGGAGAGAAATGAGAAGGATGCGAGAAAACCATGAAAAACAAGTCAATGACTTGCTAAAGGAGACCCCAAAAATACTGAAAAATACACTGAAGAAAACAACACCTTAAAAAACAGACTAACTCAAATGGCAAAAGAGCTCCAAAAAGCCAATGAGGAGAAGAATGCCTTGAAAGGCAGAATTACCAAATGGAAAAGGAGGTCCAAAAGGCCACTGAAGAAAATACTACTTTAAAAATTAGATTGGAGCAAGTGGAAGCTAGTGACTTGATGAGAAATCAGGATATTATAAAACAGAACCAAAGGAATGAATAAATGGAAGACAATGTGAAATATCTGCTTGGAAAAACCACTGACCTGGAAAATTGATCCAGGAGAGATAATTTAAAAATTATTGGACTACCTGAAAGCCATGATCAAAAAAAGAGCCTAGATACCATCTTTCAAGAAATTATCAAGGAGAACTGCCCTGATATTCTAGAGCCACAGGGCAAAATAGAAATTGAAAGAATCCATTGATCATCTCCTCAAATAGATCCCAAAAAGAAATCTCCTAGGAATATTGTTGCCAAATTCCAGAGCTCCCAGATCAAGGAGAAAATACTGCAAGCAGCCAGAAAGAAACAATTTGAGTATTGTGGAAACCCAATCAGAATAATCCAAGATCTCTCAGCCTCTACATTAAGAGATCGAAGGGCTTGGAATGCGATATTCCGGAGGTCAATGGAGCTAGGATTAAAACCTAGAATCACCTACCCAGCAAAACTGAGTATCATGTTCCAAGGCAAAATATGGATTTTCAATAAAATAGAGGACTTTCAAGCTTTCTCAGTGAAAAGACCAGAACTGAATAGAAAATTTGACTTTCAAACACAAGAATCAAGAGAAGCATGAAAAAGTAATCAAGAAACGGAAATTGCAAGGGACTTACTAAAGTTGAACTGTTTTGTTTACATTCCTACATGGAAAGATGTGTGTATGATTCATGAGACCTCAGTATTAGGGTAGTTCAAGGGAATATGCATATATATATATATATGCATATATATATATATATATATATACACACATATATATGTATATATGTATATATATGTGTGTGTATATATATATATGTTTATGTATATATATAAGTGAATATGTATGTATGTATATATCTATGTGAAATCAGGATATGTATGTATGTGTATGTATGTGTACATATATATGTGAGTGTTTATATATATGTGTGTGTGTGTGTATATATATATATATATATATATACATATGTAAAAGAGAGAGCAGATACAGGGTGAGTTGAAAATGAAGGGAAGATATCTAATAGAAATAAAATGAAATTAAGGGATGAGAGAACAACATACTGAGAGAGGGAGATAGGGAGAGATAGAATGGGGTGGATTATCTCGCATAAAGGTGGCAAGAGAAAGCAGTTCTGTGGGAGGAGGGGAGAGGGCAGGTGAGGGGGCAATGAGTGAACCTTGCTTTCATCAGATTTGGCCTGAGGGGGAATACCATACATACTCAGTTGGGTATCTTACCCCACAGGAAAGAAGAGGGAGGAAGATAAAAAAAAATAAAAGGGAGGGGGATGATGGAGGGGAGGGCAAATGGGAGTAGAGGTAATTAAAACAAACACTTTGGAAAGGGGACAGGGTCAAGGGAGAAAATTCAATAAAGCGGGATGGGTTGGGAAGGAGCAAAATGTAGTTAGCCTTGCACAACATGAGTATTGTGGAAGGGTTATACATAATGATACATGTGTGGCCTAGGTTGAATTGCTCGACTTCTTAGGGAGGGTGGGTGGGAAGGGAAGAGGGGAGAGAATTTGGAACTCAAAGTTTTAAAATCAGATGTTCAAAAAAAAAAGTTTTTGCATGCAACTAAAAAATAAGATACACAGGCAATGGGGCATAGAAATTTATCTTGCCCTACAAGAAAGGAAGGGAAAAGGGGATGAGAGGGGAGGGGAGTGATAGAGGGGAGGGCTGACTGGGGAACAGGGCAACCAGAATATGTGCCATCTTGGAGTGGGGGGGAGGGTAGAAATGGGGAGAAAATTTGTAATTCAAACTGTTGTGAAAATCAATGCTGAAAACCAAATATGTTAAATAAATAAATTTAAATTAAAAAAAAAGAATCTTTAATGAATGAAAAAAATTGTTGAAATTCAATGGTTAAGGGTAAAATAAGGATTTAAATGTTATAAAAATACAATAGTGATCATTTCTATTTTTCTACAAGGACTTCATATAATAAAATATTCTTTCTTAAAGGGCAGTTTTTTTTCCTCAGATATGCCTTAATCTTTATGTTGTTCACTGTATCTTTTTTTTTTTGAGACTTTCCCCCCTTCCAGATAAGTGAACTGTAGCATATATAGAGGTTAAGTGATGTACCAAATTGAGACAGTTGTATGATTGAGACTAGAACTCAGCAGTTTTTATGACTGATTCTATAGTTCAGTGTATTGGAACAAATTTAATATTTCTACTCTATGTATTAGTATTATGGATATCCTGAGACTTTCATATGTAAGAGTAACAAAACTTGTCATTTACTATCTTGCTACAGGCAGCACTATTTCTGACAGTTTTCAGGTATTCTAGGGGGATGGTTATTCTTTACCGTACTCCTAGTTTTATTTCTCAAGATGACATCTTCTCTCACAGAATACATCAAAGAAAATAAAAATGGCCAGATTCCCAACTATTTCTTAGCTATTTCAATATGTTTTCTGGGGTGGGGGTGAGAGGCAGAACCAAGATTGCACTGTGAAAGCAGGGAATTACTGGAGCTCTCTTACACATTCTGTCAGATGAATCTGAAAGTGAATCTGAACAGATCTGAGAGAGTTAGAAGTCCCTAGTAGACTGAGTGTGGCAGATTTCCAAGCCAGGAGAGTCCTCATGGATGACAGGATGGATCTTTGGGCAGGCAGAACACTGGGCCTATGGAACTGCACCCAGACTGCACCATCTTGCCACAACAGAATGGGACCAGAAGTGAAACCCATTAAGCTAACTAGGCTGGGAGAGTGCTGGATGCATGGAACTATACAGGACCACACCAGAACAGGGGAAGTAGCAGAACCCAGCCAGCAAACCGGGCTGGGAGACCAGTGGGTATGGACAACTAAACCATACTAGAGTGGGAGAGGGAGGAGGCCCAGAGCTGAAGTCCCAAGATACAAGACAATCCCTAGGCTTCTTAGGCCAGGACAGAACACCATCAGAGCTGTGAGAGACACCAGGGCAGAGCCTGCAGCCATGGGAGCAGCTACTCCTAAGGGCTTCAACCCACAGTCAAAAGGTTTGAAACTCATCTTCTTAAACTTCCAGGAGCCATGATGACCAGGTAAAATGGTTCTTATCCCTCACTTCCTCACCAGAGAATACTTGCCTTGGAGAAACCCTGGAATAGAGGAACCAAAAGTAGGGCTTCAGTAGCCTCTTAGCTCAGGAGGCTGTAGAAATGGCCCCTCTTCTGGGGGTGGAAGGAGACTAGTGTAGGAAAGGAGGTGTCCCAGCAGGCCCTATCTCAGTAGACCATCAGGAATTCCTGAGCCCCATGGGGGTGGAGCCAATAAGCATCGACACTAGGAGTCCCAAACGTGCCTTGACACAGCCAGGGGAAGTGGTAGACACAAAGGAAGATAAGGACTGAGACCACACATACTGTACTGAAGCCCCAGGGGAAGGGGGTGCTTCCAGCAACCAGACCACCCCTCCACCACACCTCACACCAGGGGTTTCAGTGTAACCCAAAGGAACTCAGAAAGACATCACCTGGCCTTGACCTTGACACACCAGACAGCTCCAGCTCAGCACCAGGTAAACAGCAGCATTATATAGCCAAGAGCTGACAAAACCATTGGCCACAGCACAGAACACAAAGCCAGTAACCAGGCCTACAGTTCCCAGCACAAGAAGCTTGGGACAGAGCCCTCTGGGCCACAGAAGCAGAGATCCACATTAAATCCAGGAACAAGAGAACAACCATGAAGAAACAATCCAGAAAACAAAGGACTCGTTATGGAGACAGGGAAGGTCAAAATACCAAGTCAGAAGAAGACAGCATTGACACTATACCCACATCTAAAACCTCAAAAGGGAATAAGAACTGGTCTCAAGCCCAAAAAGCATTCCTTGAAGAACTCAAGGAGAATTTCAAAAACCAAATTAGAGAGATAAAAGAAAAAATGGAAAAGAAATTCACTTATGAGAACAAATCTTCAAAAACCAAAATTGGTGAAATGGTTATGAGGTTCAGAATCGAATTGGAGAGAATCACATCTTGAAAAGTAAAATTAACTAAATGGAAAATGACCTACAGAAGCGAAATGAAGAAAACAATTTGTTAAAAGTTAGAATTGGCCAAGACAAAGCTAATAACTCTATGAGGCATCAAGAATCAGTCAAACAAAATTTAAAGAATGAAAAATAGAAGAAAACATCAACTATCCGATTGGAAAAACAATTGATGTGGAAAATAGTTATAGGAGAGATAATCAAAGAACTATTGGTCTACTGGAAAGCCATGACAAAAAAAATAAGCCTGGACAGTATCTCTTAAGAAAACATCAGTGAAAACTGACCTAAACTCCTAGAAGCAGAAGGTAAAATAGTCATCCAAAGAATCCACTGATCACCCCACGAAATAGATTCCAAATTGAAAACTTCAATGAATATTGTAGCCAAATTCCAAAATTATCAGGCCAGTGAGAAAATACTGCAAGCAATCAGAAAGAAACAATTCAAATATCACAGAACTGCAGGCATGATCATGCAGGACCTTGGAGCTTCTACGTTAAAAGAGAGGAGGAATTGGAATATGATATTGTATAAGGCAAAGGAGCTTGGACTGCAACCAAGGATCAACTACCCGGAAAAACTGAGCATAATTTTTCAGGCAAGGAGATGGACATTCAATGAAATAAGGGAATTCCGACCTTACTGGTGAAAAGTCCAGAACTCAAGGGAAAATTTGATCTGCAAATGCAAAAGTCAAGAGAGACATAGAAAGGTAAACAGGGTGGGGGGAACCTTGTTATGCAATAAGGGGAAATCATTTCCGTCATTAAATAGGATTATGTTGTTTTATATACGTTATATTTAAACCAATCTTGAGAATGGTATAGTTATTATGATAATTAAGAGGGATATAGATAGACTGAGGGTGTCAGTATAAAGTAACTGAGGTGATGCAAAAAAAAAACATATTTAAGGTTTCTAAAGGCAATACTCTGGGACAAGAGGTAAGGAGAAGGCAGGAAATAGTAAATTACATCACATAAAGAGGCACAAAAACATATAGTAGAGGGAAAGAAGGGAGGGAGAAGAGCAGTGTTTCAGCTGTGCTCTCATCTGATTTGGTTCAAGGAAGGAAAAACATACTCTGACAAGTATAGAAATCAAACCTGGCCTATAGGCAATAGGAGGGGAAAGGGGAAAGAAAAAAGGAGGCCTTATAAGAAACAAGGGAAGAAATAGCAAGGGGAAAAGTGTAAGGTAAGGGAATGGAATCAATAGGGAGGGAAAATTGAGGGAGGTGATGATTTTTCAAAAGCAAATCTCTTGAGGAGTGGAAGGAAGGGAGAAATAAAAGCATAAATGGTGGATAGCAGGAATAAGATGGAGAAAAAGACCCAGATAGTAATCATAACTGTGAATGTGAAGGGGATGAATTCTTGTATAAAACGAAGGTGGATAGTAGAATGGATTAAAACTGCAATAATTCAATGTGTTGTTTACAAGAAACACATTTGAATCAAGGATACACACAGGGTAAACATAAAAGGCTGGAGTAGAATATATTGTGCTTCAGCTGAAGGAAAAAAAAAACAGGGGTAGCAATCCTAATCTCAGACAAAGTAAAAGCAAAGATAGATCTAATTAAAGGAGATATGAAAGGACACCATATCCTGCTAAAAGCCATCATAGACAATGAAGCAATATCATTACTTAACTATTTGAAATAACAACTAACATTAGCAAAGTTGCAGGATATAAAATAAATCTACATAAATCCTCGGCATTTCTGTATATTACTGACAAAGATCAACAACAAGTGATAGAAGGAGAAATTCCATTTAAAGTTACTATAGACACTATCAAATATTTGGGGGTCTACCTGCCAAGAAAAACCCAGGACCTATATGAACACAATTAGAAAACACTTTTCACACAAAGAAAGTCATATCTAAACAAACAGAAAACATCAGTGGCTCATGGTAAGGCCAAGATAATATAATAAAATAAAAATTTTACCGAAATTAATTTACTTTTTGAGTGCCATACCAAACTACCAAAAATTATTTTACATAGGTGAATAAAATAGTAACAAAATTCATCTGTAAAAATAAAAGTTCCTGAATATCAAGGGAATTAATGAAAAGAAATGCTAGGGAAGGTGGCCTAGTTATACCAGATATTAAACTGTTTTATAAAACAGCGTTCATCAAACCTACTTGGTACTGGCTAAGAAACTGGCTAGGTGGTGGATCAGTGGAATAGGTTAGGTACACAAGACACAGCAGTCAATGACTAGAGCAATCTACTCTTTGTTAATTCCAAAGAATCCAGATTCTGGGTTAAGAATTCACTATTTCGCCCGTCCCCCTACCCCCCCCAGCAAGAAGCAGCTCGGGACACCAGGCCGCACGGAGTCACAGCTGGATTGGACGCGGCAGTGACGACTATCCATTCGGACTGGCCGAGTAGACTGGAAGAGCTCCGCGCCTGGCCTCCGCATGGCAGCCCCCCGCCCCCCACCCGTGATCTCCGTCTCTGTCTCGGCGCCCGCCCTCTATGCCCCGCAGAAGAAGTTTGCCCCGGTCGTGGCCCCCAAACCCAAAGTGAACCCTTTCCGTGCCGGGGCTACGGAGAACCCTTCAGGGCCCAGGGCCCAGAGGGCGCAGATGGGCAAGGTGGGAGAGATTCCTCCCCCACCCCCGGAAGATTTCCCCCCCGCCACCACCTTCATTGCTACCTGGGGACAATGGAGAGGCTTCTCTGGGAGGACCCTTCCCACCACCCCCTCCCCCGTTTGAGGAACCATTCCCCCCTGCTCCAGAAGAAGAGATATTCCCTTCCCCTCCACCTCCTCTGGAAGAAGTGGGAGTTGAACCTCCAGCACCAACCCATCAGTCCAGAGGAGAGGTGAGCAGCGTTGACCTGGAGATGGAATCTCTGTCCTCCCTGTTAGATGACATAGCCCGGAACGATCCCTTCAAGCCCAGGGTTTCATCTGGATCTGTGCCTCCCCCAGCTGCCCCCCAATTCCCTCCCAAGCCAACTGTCCCATCTGCAGCTTCCAGCACAGCACCTCTTCCTCCTTGGTTGGCTCCTACTAGTCCTCCTCAGTCCCACTCTGTATCTGTATCTAAGACCTTAAGCACACAGCCTCCAGGTCCTCCAGCTCCAGCTCCTCCTCTGGCTTCAGCCCCAGCTGCAGCTATTTCTGTAGTTCGACCTCCAGCCCCAGTCTTAACCTCAGCCCCCACTCCTACCCCCAAGGTTAATGCTGTGGCTTCCAAATTCCCTCCTGGGACCCCTAAGTTTAGCCCTCCAGCACCTGGGGGTCCCCCTCATGAGAAGGGGGGTCCTTTACCCCCCCACTGCTACAGGATCCCCTCAACAGCCCCAGCCTCCCAGCTTCATCTATGCTCAACAAATAGAGAAGACCTGTGTTCAGCAGAAACAACGTCCAGTCCCCCCTCCTGCCCAGGACCAGGTGCACCCTCCTGGGGCCCCAGGACCTCTGACTCTTTGGGAGGTAGAAGAGCTGGAAGAATTGACACAGCAGCTAATGAGGGACATGGAGCAGCCATACAATAACAAGCTCCCCACCAATGAATACTGTGGTCAGGGCCACCAGGCCCTGGTACGTTCCCAGACTGCGGTCCGTGCACTAGGGAGTCTTTTCCACGTCACGTGTTTCACATGCCACCAGTGTGAGCGGCAGCTGCAGGGGCAGCAGTTCTATATCCTTGAAGGGGCACCTTACTGTGAGCAGTACTATGAGGATACCCTGGAGAAGTGTAGCACATGCGGACAGCCTATCACTGAGCGGATGCTGAGAGCCACAGGCCGGGCTTTCGATCCCCAGTGCTTTACCTG
The DNA here is from genome assembly GCF_011100635.1 of Trichosurus vulpecula. Classification (NCBI taxonomy): domain Eukaryota; kingdom Metazoa; phylum Chordata; class Mammalia; order Diprotodontia; family Phalangeridae; genus Trichosurus; species Trichosurus vulpecula. Next base: position 414,622,033 of record NC_050576.1, on the reverse strand, counting down.
TGTGGTCTGTGCCTGCCCTCTGGAAGGGCGCTCCTTCATCGTGGACCAAACTAACCGGCCCCACTATGTCCCTGATTATCACAGGCAGTATGCCCCACGCTGCTCTGTCTGTGCTGAACCCATCATGCCTGAACCTGGCCAAGATGAGACTGTACGAGTGGCAGCTCTTGACAAAAACTTCCACATGAAATGTTACAAGTGTGAGGACTGTGGGAAACCCTTGTCTATTGAGGCTGATGAGAATGGTTGTTTTCCTCTGGATGGACATATATTGTGTCATCACTGCCACACAACCCGAGCCCAGACATGAGGATGAACTCGTTTCCATAATCTTGAAGAACCAGGATTGACTCCAGATGAGAGAACTACCTGCTTTCAGATCAAATCTTCCTTCACTCAGTTCATCCTCAATCCCCACCCTGAGCCACAAGAAAATTTGTAGCTAGTCTTAATGCTAGTCCCTCTTAAGTTGTAGCAGGGCAGGGAGATGATGGAGAGCAGCGGAACCTGAGACCAATCCCTTCCTTTTCAATATCCCTTTTCCCACCGGGTACAAGGACCACCTGCCTCTCATCTTCCAGGCTTCACAGCATCCTCTTGTACCCTCTTCTCTATCCCTTTCCTCTTTGGGGAGCTTGACAACTTGAGCAGCGTTATTGCTTTTGCTCCTACACTGAAGCTGTTGGCTGGCTCACTCCCAGAAACCTTTGTACTCTGCTGAGGGTCTTGAGGAGAGGCTCTATCTCAGAGGCTGGACTGGTAGCATCTTCTTTGGACCACAAGTTGTGGGACTCTGGCCACAATTACAAACAAAGTATTCACCCCCACAGTAAAAAAAAAAAAGAATTCACTATTTCACAAAAAAAAATCTGGGAAAACTGGAAAATAGTATGGCAGAAACTGGACATAGACCAATGTCTTATACTGTACATGAAAATAAAGTCAAAATTAGTTCATGATTCAGAAATAAAGGCTGATACTATAAGCAATTTGGGAGAGCAAGGACTAATTTACCTGTCAGAGTTATGGGGAAGGGAAGAATTCATGGCCAAAGAAGAGAGAGAGAATTTTACAAAATGGATAATTTTGATTATGTTAAATTTAATTTTTTTTTTTTTTACAAACAAAGCCAATGCAACAAAGATTAGGAGGGAAGCAGAAAATTGGGAAGGAACTTTCACAGCTAGTGTCTACGATAAAGGCCTCATATCTTGAATATACAGGAAATGAGTCAAATTTAAAGGAATACAAGTCATTCCCCAATCAAGAAATGCTCAAAGATTTGAACAGGCAGTTTTCAGAGAATGAAATTAAGGATATCTATAGCCATATGAAGAAATGCTCTAAATCACTATTGATTAGAAAATGTACATCAAAACAACTCCTAAGTAGCAAATCTCTCCTGTCAGATTGGCTAACATGGCAAAACAGGAAAATGATAAATGCTGGACAGCATGTGGGAAAATTGGAACATTGCTACATTGTTGGTGGAGTTGTGAACTTATCCAGCCATTCTGAAGAGCAATTGGGAACTATGTCCAAAAGATTGTAGTAATGTGCACACTCTTTGACTGTGCAATACTACTCTTAGTTCTGTATCCCACAGAGATCACACAAGTGGGAAATGGACCAGTAGGTACATAAATATTTATAGCTGATCTTTTTGTAGTGGCAAAGAACTGGAAATCATGGGGATGCCCATCAATTGGGGAATGGCTAAACAAATTGTAGTATATGAATATAATGGAATAGTATTGTGCTATAAGGAATGAGAAGCTGATGGACTTCATTATAACTTTCAAAGACTTATATGAACTGATTCTGAGTGAGGGGAGAAAAACCGGGATATCATTATAGATGATGAGAGACACACGGTATCTGTAATGACTAACTTTGATAGACTTGTCTCTTTTCATCAATGCAAATTTCAAAGACAGCTCCAAAAGAAAAAGCTATGCACATCCAGAGAAAGAATTACAGATTCTGGATACAGACGGAGGCAAAGTATGTGCTCTCTTTTTTCCTCTTCTTTTTCAGTTTTGTTTCTTCTTTCTCATGATTCATTCCATTGGTTATAATTCTTCTTTACAACTGGACATTTATGTAAATAAATTCAATGCAAATGTATATGTAAAACCTGTAGCAGACTACATGCAATCTTGGAGATGAGGGGGGAGAAGAGAAAGGGAGAGAAAATTTAGAAGTCAAAACCTTGTGGAACTGAGTTTTGTAACCTAAAAATAAAACATAAGTTCAAAAAAAAAATCCAGAGTATACCAATTGAATTATGATCTCCAGATAAAATTCTTTAAAGTGGTAACTATGTGTAAGTATTTATATGTGTATGTACACACACACACACACACATATACATACATACATATATATATATATATATATATATATATATATATATATATACACATATACATTTTTGGGCATGATGGGCTAAGTGTGGTCTGGAGAGGTTAAAATACATGGGGGTATTTCAGACAAAGTTTCTTCCTTATTACTACCACATAACCTGAACACTCTTTATTAGACTTAATAAGTAAATGTATAATTAATAATATTACAACATAAGAAATAATAGTGGCAGTAGGAACAGTTTTTACCCCTCAAATGACTCATTACATTTTAAATTGTACTGATTTCTTAATTTTTCTAAATATCTAATTTATACTTCCATAGATAATTACATTTTTTAACACCCTATCTCTCACAGCCCACTCTCTCACAATATATTGACTTACATTACATTGCCTTCTTTCAGTCCCCTGTAGCTAATTTCCACATGCAAATGTTTAATTCGACCTTCTAACTTTCCCATTTCTTAAATTCCATTCCTTTTTGTTTTATTATCCACCTCCATATTATACATCAAGTTTTATAATCTCCTAATTATGACAGTCATACCCTTGATTTCTATCTTCATCAAGAGGAAAAAAGAATACCATCTTCTCTATTCTTTCATATTGAAAAGCTTCATAGAAAATTGTATGAAAGGAAAAAAAAATCTTAAGTGACATTCCAACATATTTAAAACTTAGAATAAGGCAATGCTGCAGAAGGTCACCTAAATATGGCATTAAAACTGGAAAATAAATGTTTATATAGGAACATTCCTAACAAAGAAGTCATTTAAACATATTTTGAGGCAAAGGCAAATGCTAAACTTGGCAACTATATTTTTTCAACATGTAAATTGAAATGTTGAAATTTTCAAATCAGAAATTATGCCCAATTAGTTATTTACCTGCTTATATCCTTTGACCCAGCACTACCAATACTGAGTCTATTCCTGAAGATAATTAAGGAAAAAGGAAAAGAACATGTACATTCTTTAAATTGTTTATAGCAACTCTCTTTGTAGTTGCAAAGAACTGGAAATTGCAAGGATGAATATCAATTGGGGAATGGTTGGTCAAGTTGCAGGATATAACTGTAATGAAAGTATTATAGTATAAGAAAGCCTAAATTAGTGGTCTTAGAAAATCATGGATAGACTTGGACAAAATAATGAAGAGCAAAATGAGCAGAACTAAGAGAATATTTATACAGTAACAGCAATGTTACTTTAAGAGCAATTATTAAAAATACCTAAATTAATTCTAAAGGACATATGATGGAAGATGCTCTCTGCATCCAGAGAAGTAACTGATAAATAGAGATATGTATAGAATGATTTAATATGTGTGTGTATGTGCTTGTGCATTTGTGTGTGTGCATGTGTGTGTGTGTGTGTGTGTGTGCAACTCTAGGGTTGGGGGGAGGGAAAAGAGGAGGAAAATAAATTTGCATAATTTTATCATATATTTAAAAATAACAATGTATTAATATCTACAGTTTCATGTGCAGTCATATTTTTTTAAAAAATATAGTACATTATGGAAATGTTTTTGTTGAACAAATTAAAAATAAATAAAACCAGAAAAATTCCTTACACATTTTGCAAATGGTCATTTCTAGAATCTTTATTCCATAAATTTTAAAGTAAAATAAACAAAAACAGAAAAATTTCTTATACTTTCTACAAATGATCATTTCTAGAATATTAGAGCTTGAAATGACTTTAGATGTGGTGCAATCTAAACTGTAACCGTAAAGAGAGAGAAACTAAGACAATGATTTGCACAAGAACTTGGATTAGCATGCAAGTCTTAGCTACTACTTCAGTACTCCTTTTAATAACTTATGCTCTTTAAAATTATCCAAACCTTCTTTTCCCAAAATTTCAATATTTATGCCTTTAAGTTTTTAGGTCAATAAAGAAAGATATGTAAATAAAAAAAAATATTGGGTTGGCATTTTTAGTCCTAACATAGGGAGGTTAAGTTGAAGCCAAAGGCTGATTGGTCCAAACTCATTGAAGTAGCACAAATTTTAAAAGCTAGAACCAGGAGATCAAAAGATAAAAAAAATGAGTACCAAATTCAACAATGACCTTAAATCATTTTATTAAAAATTTTCCAACTCAGTCTTTAGTCCTCTCTCTATGAATGAAATGCCATAGTTTATTTATTCTTATCATCTTGAAAGGCAAAAAAGTAAGTGTCAATATGTACAAAGTTCTGGGATCAGACTTGCTATAGCTTAGGTGATAGTTGTTTGTTTCCATAAATGTGAGCTATGTTGACATCATAACAACTAGAACTCTGTAAGACTTTTCAGCAGTTTATTGTGTTTGTAATTAGAATTTGTTAGAGAATTTGTCTTATCCTGATCTGATACTCGGACTCCTCACTACCTGCTTTCATCTGTCTTATAAACAGATAAGAACAAAACATGAATAACCACAGCAGCAAGAAAAAATAATAGATAGAAAGTGATGTGAAGTAGTCAGAGTAAGAAATGTATGTGTATGTGTGTGTATATATGTAGATAATATATGTGGTACATGTATATACATACACAACACACAAACACCCACACATATATCTTATAAGTTGACTTATATTAGCAAAGGACTGGGGGATACGGCACCTGTAAATATCTCTAGGCCCTACCACAAAACTTCGTATTTAGCAATTCTGATAATACTTCTTTAACACAAAACAAGTAAAACAATACATTGACCCCAAAAACAAAATTTTGCAGTTTCTATGAGAGAGTGAATAATATCTCCTACATGATGCCGAGTCTGCAGCACATTTGCTGGTGTAGGTGCAGCAAATAATTCACAGATCTGCTTCTCCTGTGAGAAGTGCGCAATACAATAATTGCTATAGGAGAGTCATGTGATTAAGTCTGGATGGTTAGAGAGACAAAGAGGAGGCATTGCCAAGGAGAGTGCATAGATGTCACCTCCAGCGCACTGAACTTTTAACCAATTTTATCTATTTTACAATATCTGTATCTATTTATACTCATGGTAGAAAAAGATAAAATTGATTAATAATTCATAGTATTTATACATTTTTGACTTATTAATTTTAAAACTATCTTCTCTTATATTTGTTGTCTACAATTTTTCACAGTATATCACAAATCTCCAAAAATTATCATTTAATAATCAAAGGTCAACTATGAAATAAGCAAAACCATGAATGTGTAACTCACGAATGTCAAGGGATGACTGTACACACACACACACACACACACGCACACACGCACGCACGCACACATGCACGCACTCTGAATACAGCAATGTAAATGAAAAGAACTAAGCCATCAAAACCAATTAAATGAAATTAAAACAATCAAAAGAGCCATAGAAAAGAACTTGGGCCACTTTTTATGAAAGTAGAGAATCATAGGTATGGAATTGTCAGCATGGATTGGCAATTAAGGTGGGACTATTTTTTTTTTACTTTTTTCTCTTTTGGAGCATTTATGTAATCAAGTTCCTTTGATGACTCTGGCCTTTGTTTCTTTGATTAAATTGGGAGACCTTGATGACCTGCTTACCTCAAAGGAAAGCCTGGTTTACATGGGTTTGAACTGCATGTTTGTAATGCTCTTTGACCCTGAAGAAGCTTTTTGGTCACGTGGGTTGAGTCACAAGATTGTGATGCCCTTTGACACTGAAGAGGGTATATAAACTCAGAGGTTAGCATCTTGCTTGGGGCTGTCACTCACTGGAAGAGTGTTGATATGGAGACTCTGGGTGGCTGGTGGAGCCCTCCCACTTTGAAGAAAACCCAGATGTTGGTGCTTCTTTTTCTGGTAGCTGTTGGTGCATTGCTTGGAGAGACAACTAGAAGCTTGTCTGTTGATTCATGATAATTTGCTCTGTTTATGTTGTTTCTGTTTGTCATTTCTCTTTGTATTTGCTCTGAAGTTCAGGGTACTGCCTCCCCCCCCCTCCCCCGCCCCGAACTAATTGAATGATATATGTATGTTTGATTAAAGTGAGATTGTTAACTCCTTAAAGTTGCTTTCCTTAGAAAAGCAGATCACAGATGTGCAGAGATCACAGCACCTCTTGTTGCTGGGTCTTACACCCTTATAGCAGATGCTAGCCAAATTGTTGTTACACAGCATGATCATCAGATATTTTCCAATGTATTGGTTAGTATTGGTGACTGTTTTTATTGTTATTGTCTCTTTAAAAAAAAGGTTGTTAAAAGAAAATCCTCTAAGTAGAAGAGGTACAGAGACAAAGTTGGCAGAAAAGAGTCAGGAACTCATTTAAACTTGCCCAAATGCCACTTCAAACAACTTTAAATTAACACCTCAGAGGGTGGAGCCAACATGGTGGAGAGAAGGCAGGAAGTTACCTGAATTTTCCTCAGTTTCCAGCAGAAATAACACTAAGTTAACCTTCTAAATGGATTCTGTCTTCTCAAACAGTACAAAAAGATGGAGTAAAACAATTTTTTTGGCCTAAAATAACTTAGAAGGAATTCAGGAAAGGTCAGCCTCACTCTGATAGAAACGGAGAATGGCTCAGCACAGATGATGTCTGGTAAAGGAAGTGAAAGTCTCTTAACTGCCTCACAGATCAACAACTGAATCTTCTTTGTCCTGGTTCAGCAAGTTAGTGGCACAGCAGGCTAGCTATGAGATCTGCAACCATAGTGTAGAAAGCAAACTGCAAACCCTGAAAACCAGGCAACAACAGGAGCAACTAGGCAACCTGAGTACAGTAAGCAAGCCAATGCTACTTGAGGCCCCAGAACACAAAGCCAGTGATCACATGTTTCAACAAACTGGCTAGAAGTTGTTGTGGGGGGTGAAAGACCAGCACAAGCCCAACAACAAGCACACCACCAGCACGCTGCCAAAAGACCGGGTTCTTTTGATCTGCTTTACTAAGGAAAGCAACGTTAAGGGGTTAACAATATTATTTCAATCCAACATATAAACACCATTCACCTAGTTCAGGGGAAAAAGCCAGCACTCTGAACTTAGGAGCAAATACAAACAAATTACAAACATCAACAGACAGACCTTGTCTGATTCAAATCCCAATACATAGTTTTCAGAATTTAACAAAGTCCCAACATTTGGGTTATGAGCTGAAGGGCTCTTAGCTACAGCTGCCCAGAGTCTCTTCATCAGCGTGCCACCAAGAGTGTGAGCCCTGAGCAAATAGCTCTGTCTTCTCTTCTGATACTGTTTTAGACGTCATCAACTGTCATCTGAATGACCACAACTTAGGCTGCTATGATTGGTTCTTGAGTTAGCACGTCCCCTTAGGACCCTGGAAGCTTCATACCCACATAGGTTTAGTTTCTAATTGGGGTTAGGGCCTGGGGCTTAGCACCTAGTAAGACTCAATGAAATACACTGAATTAATCAAAGGAAACAAAAGCCAAACTCTTCTAGGGCACTTGGATGAACTGAGTGCTAAGAGCCCATTTTGTTTACCAGCACACAATGTCCCCAGCCCCCAGAACCAGCTGCTAGGGACAGTGCCCCCTGTGCCTCAGGAGCAGAGCTAAACATTACAAACCATGAAATAGAAAAAATACATGAGAAAGAAGCCAAAAAGAACCTTGACCGTAGAGAGTGTCTATGGTGACAGGGAGGAACAAAACAAAAACTCAAGAGAGGACAATAATGTCACGATGACTACATGTGAAACCTCGAAGAGGAATATGAATGGGTCTTAAGCCCAAAATATCTTCTTGGAGGATTCAAAATAAAGATTTTTTAAAAGTCAAATAAAAGCGGTAGTTGAAAAATTGGGAAAAGAAATGAAAGGGAATCAACAGCTTGGGAAAGGAAGAACAAAAATTGAAGAAAAAAATTGTTAAAAAATAGAAAAGGCAAATGGGAAAAAATCCACTGAAGAAAACAACTTCTTAAAAAGCAGAATTGGCCAAAAGGAAAAGTAGGAACAAAAGCTAACAGAAGAAAATAATTTCTTCAAAATTAGAATTGGGATATAGAAGTTAATGACTCTTTGAGACATCAAGAATCAGCCAAATAAAATCCAAAGAATGAAAAAATGGAAGGAAATGTAAAATATCTCCTTTGAAAAACCACTGATCTGGAAAACAGATATAGGAGAGATAATTTAAGAATTATTGGACTACCTGGAGAGCCATGATCAAAAAAATGAGCTTGAACCACATCTTTCAAGAAATTATGGAGGAAAAGTGTATTGACATCATGGAACCAGGCAGTAGAATAGTCATTGAAAGAATCCACCATCATTTTCTGAAAGAGATCCCACAATAACAAATACTACAAGCAATATTGTGGTCAAATTCCAGAATCATCAGGTCAACTATACTGCATGTAGCTAGAAAGGAATAATTCAAATAACATGGAGCCATAGTCAGGATTACACAGTACTTAACTGCTTCAAAATTAGAGGAACAGAGGGTTTGGGATGCATTATTCTGGAAGGAAAAGGAGCTTGGATAATGACCAAAAATCAAATACGCAGAAATGTGCTACCAGCTGCTATAGGGGTGTAAGACCCACCAACAACCAGCACACAGAAAGCTGCCAACACAGGTTCTTTTGATATGCAAGGGGTTAACTAGCTTACTTTAATCCAGCATACAAACCCCATTCACTTAGTTCAGGGGAAAAAGCCAGCACCCTGAACTTCAGAGCAAATACAAACAAATTGCAAACATCAACAGACAGACCTTGTCTCATTCAAATCCCAATGCATAGTTACCAGGGTTTGACAAAGTCCAAAAGTCTGGGTTTACAAGCTGGAGGGCTCTTAACTATAGCTGCCCAGAGTCTCCACATCAACACAACTTCAAGAGTGAGAGACCTGAGCAAATAGCTCTGTTCTCTCTTTTTATGCACTCTTTAGCCATCATCAAATGTCATCTGAGTGACCAGACCTTAGGCAGTTACTATTGGCTGTAATCTTGGCAACTCCCCTCAGGACCCTGGGGACTTCATGCCCACACAGGCTTAGCACCTGGTAGCTATGGGTTTTGGGCCTACTTGGAAGTGAAGATATAATCAGACCTCCCTTCATTGGCCCCATGTGGAGCCCCACCTTAGTTACCAATGCGCTGGGATAATAATCAAAAATCAAATACGCAGAAAAATTAAGCATGGAGGGTTGGAGCCAAGATGGCTACATGGCAACAGGGACTCCTTGAGCTCTCCTCCAAATCTATCCCAAACAGCTGTAAAAATGATTCTAAACAAATTCTAGAGCTACAGAAACCATGAAATGACAAAGTGAAACAAGTCTCCACCCCATGACAGCCAGCATGGTTGCTGGGAAGACTCTATCCCACCTGGCTGGGAGCGAAGCATAACCCAATGCTGGCCACTCTGGAAGACGCCAGGCCAGAGTAGGCCTGACATAGCATGCCTCAGGGCTCTGAATCACTGGCAGCTGTGGCAGTTTCCAGACTTTTCAACCAACAAATGCCAAAAACAACTTTGTAGGTCAGTGGGAAAATTGTTGGAACTCGGTGAGAAAAATGCATGGTCTGGCCCCAGCACTTGGATGGCAGAGGTAGCTGAGGCAGCATAGGTGGCAGTGGTAGTGGAAGTAGAACTGGAGAGCTGTTTCCCTAGCTACAGGCACACAGACAGTGGGGAGAGACAAGTGAATGATCAGAGCGGGAGTGCAATAATCTCTTTGCTGACACTGAGGCAGCATTCTCTTGCTTTGCCCTGCTTTGATCTGGTTTGCTGTCCTGGTTGGCAGTCCTGGTTGTCAGTCCTCAGGGGAAGAGGAGTGCTGGAGCAGCAGAACTTGTGGTGGATGTGGAGAGGGGGTCCTCATGGTAATTACACATCAGAAAGGAATGCTTCAGATCACTCACAGACCAGAGCACAAGCCAGGAGAGGAGTATCATACCACCTCAGAAGAAAAGTACCTATGAAAACAGCTGCACAAAACCGTTGAAGCTTGAAACAAGGGGTTCTCCATGCAGAGAGCAGTTATACCCTGACAAGGAGCTCAAAAATCAAGTAATTGGCTGGGAAAATAAGCAGTCAGAGTAAAAGGACTCAGACTATAGAATCTTTCTTTGGTGACAAAGATCAAAACGTACACCCAGAAGAAGGTAACAAAGTCAAAGATCCTACATCAAAAGCCTCTAAGAAATATATATGAATTGGTCTCAGGCCATGGAAGAGCTCCAAAAGGATCTGGAAAAGCAATTAAGAGAAGTAGAGGAAAAATTGGGAAGAGAAATGAGAGTGATTCAAGAAAATCATCAAAGCAAGTCAACAATTTGCTAAAGGAGATCAAAAAAATACTGAAGAAAATAACACCTTAAAAGATAGTGTAACTCAAATGCAAAAGAGCTCCAAAAATCCGATGAGGAGAAGAATGCCTTAAAATTCATAATTAGTCAAATGGAAAAGGAGGTTCAAAAGACCACTGAAAAAATAGTGCCTTAAAAAAGAACAGAGGAAGTAGAAACCAGTGACTTCATGAGTAATCAAGAAATTATAAAATAGAGCCAAAAGAATGAAAAAAAATGTAAGACAATGTCCAATATCTCATTGGAAAAAAACAAAACAAGACAAAACAAAACAAAAAAAATTGACCTGGAGAATACCTCAAGGAGAGAGAATTTAAAAAAAAAAATGTGCGACTCCTCTTAATGCCATGACCCATAAGAGAGCCTAGATATCATCTTCCAAACAATTATCAAGGAAAACTGCCCTGAAATTCTAGAACCAGAGGATAAAATAGAAACAGAAAGAATCCACTGATAGCCTTTTTAAAATGATTCCAAAAAGAAAACTCCTAGGAATATTGTAGCCAAATTCCAGAGTATCCAGGTCAAGGAAAAAATATTGCAAGCAGATAGAAAGAAACATTTGGAGTATTGTGGAAACACGATCAGGATAACACAAGATCTAGCAGCTTATATATTAAGGGATTGAAGGGGTTGGAATATGATATTTCAGAGGTCAAAGGAGCTAGGATTAGAACCAAGAATCACCTGCCCAACAACAGTGAGTATAATACTTGTGGACAAAATATGGATTTTCAATGAAATAGAGGACTTTCAAGTATTCTTGATGAAAAGACCAGACCTTAATAGAAATGTTGACTTTCAAATACAAGAATCAAAAGAAGCATGAAGAGGCAAATAGGAGAGAGAAACCATAAGGGACTTCCTGAAATTATACTGTTTTGTTTATATTCCTACATTGAAACATGATATTTGTAACTCATGAGACCTTTCTCAGTATTAGGGTAGTTGAAGGTAATACAGACACACACACACACACACACACACACACACATGCACATATACATATATATAGATAGATAGATAGATATAGATATAGGCATATATACATACATATATACAATTACACACACATATACTTATATGTGTATATATTCATATATGAACATATGTATACATATATGTGTATATATTTATACATACATATACATATGCATACATATACACACATATAAGCATACATATATACATATATTCATGCATACACATGCACATACATCTACACACATACATATACACATATACATATGCACACATACATATATACATATACATATATATGTGTGTGCGTATACATATACATATACATATACATACATACACATATACATATACATACATGCATACATATATATATGTGTATATATATATATATATATATGAAAAATATTAAATTAAAGGATGAGAGCGGAATATGTCGGGAGAATAAGAAATGGAGAGACAGAATGGGGTAAATTATCTCACATAAAAGTGGCAAGAAATTCTGTTTTATTGGAAGGGAAGAGAGGGTAGTTTAAAGGGAATGAGTGAATCTTGCTCTTCTGAGATTTTGTTTAAGGAGGGAATAACATACATACTCAATTGCTCGTCTTGTCCTACCAGAAAGTAGGTGGGAAGGGGATAAGAAGATGGGGATGATAGAAGAGAGGGCAGATTCTGGGATGAGGCAGTCAAAAGCAAATACTTGAAAAAGGACAGGGTCAAAGGATAAAACTGAATAAAGGGGGACAGGGTAGGATGGAGGGAAATATAGTAAGTCTTTTACAACATGACTATTATGGAAGTGATTTGCATAAAGATACATGTATATAGCCTATATTGAACTGCTTGCCAGGAGGCTGGGTAGGGAGAGAAGAAGGAAGAGATTTTAGACCTCAAAGTTTTAAAAACAAATGTTAAAAACAAAAAAGAAATGGTTTTACACGTAATTGGGAAATAAAATATACAGGCAATGGGGGTATAGAAATTTCTCTTGCTCCATAAGAAAGTAAGGGGAAAGGAGATGGGGTATGGGTGGGGAGTGATTGAAGAGAGGAAAGACTGAGGAAACGGGCAATCAGAATACATGCCACCTTGGGGTAAGGGCAGGGTAGAGATGGGGAGCAATTGTGTAACTCAAAATCTTGTGGAAATGAATGTTTAAAACTAAAAATAAATGTTAAAAATAATAAAAATGTGAAAAAAGAAAAATTATGCATTAACTTTCAGGGGAAAATTTGGATATTCAATTAGATAAGGCACTTTCAGTCATTTCTGATGAAAAGATCAGAGAAGAAAGGAAATTCAATCTTCAAATAAAAGACTCAAAAGAAGCATTTAAATGTAAACAAGAAAGAAAAAAAAAGTTTTTCAATTAGATCAAACTGTTTACATCCTCATATGGGAAGATGATACTTGTTACTCTTGAGAACTGTATCTTTCTTATGATTTATATTTTTCATTAGTTTTTCCAAGATATTGTTAATAGCTTGGTCAATTCAATGGTTCCTTTGATTTTGTTTCTGTTAATCATTTCTTTCCAATTTTTATTTATTTTTAGTTTTCAACATTCACTTCCATGTGATTATGAGCTTCAAATTTCCTCCCCTCTCTTCCCATTCCTCTGCACTTTGATGGCATGAAAACATTACATTAAAGAAGAATTGGAGATGGGAGAAACCATGAAGAAGAATAAACAAACTAAAAAAATACAGAGTGAAAGAGCAAATAATATTCTTTTATTTCCATTCAGACTCCATAATTCTTTTTTTTCTGGATGTGGACACCGTTTATAATCATGAGTCTGGGAGTTGTCTTAGATCTTTGGATTGCTACAAAAGTGATAAGTCTATCAAATTTAGTCACTGTACAATGTGGCTGTTACTATCTGTAATGTTCTGTTGTATTTGGTCACTTCACTCAGCATCAGTTCATATATTCTAGGTTTTTTCTGAAGTCTGCCTGCTTATCATTTCTCATAGGACAATAGTATTCCATTAAATTCGTACACCACAGCTTGTTCAGCCATTCCTTAACTGATGGGCATCCCCTTAAATTCCAATTCTTTGCCACCCCCAAAAGAGCTGTTATAATTATTTTTGTACGTGTGGGGCTTTTTCCCATTTGTATGATGTCTTTAGGATATAGACCTATATGTGGTATTGCTGGGCCAATGGTTACACACATTTTTATTGCCCTTTGGGCATAAGAAAACTATGTTTTTAGTGTATTGAAAAGTAGGTATACATAGACAGAGGATGTGACAATATAAGAAAAAAAATTAGGGAGGCAGAGCCAAGATGGCAGCTGGAAAACAGGGATTTGAATGAGCTCCCACCCAGGTCCCTCCAAATACCTGTAAAAATGGCTCTGAATAGATTCTAGAACTGCAGAACCCACAAAACAGCAGAGGGAAGCAGGACTCTAGCCTAGGACAGCCTGGATGGTCCCGGGGTAAGGTCTATCACATGGACCTGGGAGCAGAGCAGAGCAGAGCCCAGTGTGGGCCGTGTGGACCAACTAGCCTGGGAGCTGGTCAGAACAGGCCCTAGTGCCCTGAATCAGTGAGCTGAGGCAATTGCCAGATTTTTCAACCCACAAACACCAAAGACAACAGAGAAGGTTAGTGGGAAAAGCTGCTGGGGACAGAGTGAAAGGAGTTCGTGGTTTGGTAACCATCCCAGGGACAGGAGAGGTGGTGCAGCTACAGAACTACAGGTGCAGTTGCTTCCAGCCCCAGGCCCACCCAGTGGAAGGAATTAAGTGGCAGATCAGAGCAGGAGTGAAGAGCCTGCTGAAGATCTAAGTCTAGTCTGGGTTGGGGGTTCTTGGGGAAGGTATAGCACAGCACAGCCCCTCATGCTTGGGACAAAGTACTCTATACTCTACAAGCAGTCATACCCTGACAAATAACTCAAGGGTCAAGTAACTTGGCTGGGAACATGGCCAGGCAGCAAAAACAGTCTCAGATTCAGACTTAAGACTTTGGAATCTTTCTTTGGTGACAAAGACGACCAAAACATGCAGCCAGGATTTTGAAGATCGGGGCGGAGCCAAGATGGACCGTGTGAAGGCAGCGTCTTACTGGAGCTCTCTCACAAGGTCTGTCAGATTCCTATAAAAAAGTGAATTTGAGCAGATTTGAGAGAGTCAGAAACCGCGAGCAGTCTGCGTGGGGCAAATTTCTGAGCCGGGAGAGTCTGAAAGGCCAGAGGAACGAACCTACAGGCTCGGACGAGTGCTCGGTGTGGAGCTGCTCCAGACCAAGGCAGAAGCGGCTGGCTGGGAAATCCACGTGGGAGATGGGCTGGGAGAAAGCTGGGTGCCCGAAAACCGACAGAGATCCCCAGGACTCCCAACACAGGACGGCAGTCTGTGGGAGTGAGGAGAGGCAGCAGCAACGCCACCGGCCGTGAAAACACCCACTCCTGATGCTTGCAAAACCCAGGAACTCAGCTTCTTGAACTTCCGGAAAACTCAATGGCCAGGTAAAAGGCTCTAATCCCTCCCCCCCCTCACCCAGAGAATTCCTCGGGAAAAAAAAAAAAGAGAACTGAAAAAGAGGAGAGAGTAGTGGGGCCTCACAGGACAAATAGTAGAAGCCCATTAGTCCCAGAGGGGCAGAGTCGGCAGGGGTCAATGCCAATGGCTCAGACGTAACCTTGATCCCCCAGGGGAAGTGCCAGACATCAGCTCAAACAACAAACAGCTGAGACCATTGCTGAAAAGCAAGTGCTGGAGAGCACCCACAGGGAGTGAGACGCCAGGGAGCCAGACCCCTTCCCCACACCTCAGGAAACTGAAGGTTATAATTCTAGACTCACAACCCCCAGAATAAGAAAGCTGGGACAGAAAGCAATGAGACCCACAGATAGAAATTCGTTGTAAAGGCAGAAAAAGGCAAACCAACATGAAGAAGAACACAAAAAACCCGAGGACAATAGATTCTTTTTATGGAGACAGGCAGGATCAAAATATCAACATAGAAGAGGGATAGCAATGACACGGTAGATACATCAGATACCTCAAAAGCTAATATGAACTGGTCTCCAGCCCAAAAAGCACTGCTGGAAGAGCTAAAATAGGATTTTAAAAACGAAATTAGGGAGCTAAAAGAAAATATGGAAAAAATGGAAAAAAGGGAGAAAAAATCCACTGATGAAATCAAGTCCCTAAAGCATAAAATTGGCAAAATGGCTACGGAGATTCAGAATCTAGAGAGAGAAAAGGACACCCTGAGAGGCGAAATCAACCAATTGAAAATGGAGGCTAAAAAGCAAAATGTAAACACTAACTCATTCAAAATTAGACTTGAGCAAGTGGAAGCTAATGAATCTATGAGGCATCAAGAAGTAATAAAACAAAACGTAAAGAATGAAAAAATAGAAAAAAATGTGAAATATCTGATTGGCAAAACTACTGACCTGGAAAATAGATCCAGGAGAGACAATTTGAGAGTTATTGGTCTACCGGAAATCTACGATGAAAAAAGGAGCCTTGACAGTATCTTCGAAGAAATTATCAATGACAACTGCCCAGAGGTCCTAGAACCAGAGGGCAAAATAGTCATTGAAAGAATTCACCGATCACCCCCTGAAAGAGATCCCAAACTGAAAACACCAAGAAATATTATAGCCAAATTTCAGAGCTATAAACTCAAGGAGAAAATACTGCAAGCAGCCAAAAAGAAGCAATTCAAATATCGTGGAACTACAGTCAGGATCACGCAGGATCTCTCAGCTTCCACATTAAAAGACAGGAGAAATTGGAATATGATATTCCGAAGGGCAAAGGAGCTGGGACTACAACCAAGGATCAACTACCCAGCAAAACTAAGCATAATTTTCCAGGCAAGGCGATGGACATTCAATGAAATAAGGGAATTCCAGACCTTCCTGATGAAAAGGCCAGAACTCAATGGAAAATTTGATCTCCAAATACAAAACTCAAGAGAGACATAAAAAGGTAACCAGGGGGAAAAACCCCACAAACCTTATTAACCAATAAGGGCAGGTTGTTTACATCTTTATGTGGGATTATATCATCTTATGTATGTTTTTTATGTGTATATATATATATATATACATACATATATATATACACATATATATACATATATATATATACACACACATATATAAGTCATTCTTGTGAATGGTACAACTATTATGACAAATGAAAGGGATATACATAGGTTGTGAATGCCTGTATAAATTAACTGATGTAAAGATATAAAATATAAATAAGAGATATTAAGGGAGGGCTATGAGGGAAGTGGTAAGAAGGTTGTAGAAAAGGGTAAATTACACCAAAGGAAGTGGCACACAAACATATTATAGTAGAGGGAAAGAAGGGAGGGAGAAGAGCAGTATTTGAGCTTTACTGTCATCTGATCTAGTTCAAGAAGGGAGTAACATACTCTGATCAGTTTAGAAATCTAACTTGTCCTACGGGAAGTGGGAGGGTAAGGGGAGAAAAAGGGAGGGGGGTGAGCAGAAGGAAGAGGAGAAGTAGCAAGTGAGTAACGGTAAGATAAGGGAGGGGAATAAAGAGGGTGGGTTAACTGAGGAAAGCGGCGGTCAAAAGCAAAACTTTGTTGAGGAGGAGAAGGGGAAAGGAAGAAATAAAAGCATAAACAGGAGGAATTAGGATGGAGAAAAAGACACAGATAGAAATCATAACCCTGAACGTGCAGGGGATGAACATTCTCACAAAAGAGAAGCAGATAGCAGAATGGATTAAAAACCATAATCCTATAATATGCTGTTTACAAGAAACGCATCTAAAACAGGGGGATACACATAGGGTTAAGGTAAAAGGCTGGAGTAAAATATATTGTGCCTCAGCTAAAGTAAAAAAAGCAGGTGTACCAATCCTGCTAAAAGGCACCATAAACAATGAAGCAATATCATTGCTTAACATATATGCACCAAGTGGTAAGGCATACAAATTCTTAGAGGAGAGGTTAAGGGAGTTACAGGAAGAAATAGACAGCAAAACTATAATATTGGGAGACCTCAACCTCCCCCTTTCTGAACTTGATAAGTCTAACCTCAAACTAAATAAGAAAAAAGTTAAGGAGGTAAACAGAATTTTAGAAAAGGCACATATGATAGACCTCTGGAGAAAACTGAATGGGGATAAAAAGGAATATACTTTCTTCTGAAAAGTACATGGCACATACTCAAAAATTGACCATGTACTAGGGCATAAAAACGTCACAATCCAGTGCAGAAAAGCAGAAGTAGTCAATGCATCCTTTTCAGATCATGATGCAATAAGAATCATTTTTAATAAAGTACCATGGAAAAGTAAGCTAAAAATCTAATTGGAAACTAAATAATTTAATTCTAAAGAGTGAGTGGGCCAAAGATCAAATCAGAGAAACAATTAATAATTTCATTCAAGAGAATGACAATAATGAAACAACATACCAAAACTTATGGGATGCAGCAAAAGCAGTTCTTAGGGGAAGTTTTATATCTCTAAATGCCTACATGAATAAAATAGGGAAAGAGGAGATCAATGATCTGGGCATACAGCTGAAAAAACTAGAAAAAGAGCAAATTGAAAACCCCCAATTAAATACCAAATTAGAAATACTGAAAATCAAAGGAGAGATGAATAAAATTGAAACCAAGAAAACTATTGAATTAATAATAAAACAAAGAGCTGGTTTTATGAAAAAACCAATAAAATTGATAAACCTTTGGACCAATTTGATTAAAAAAAAGAAAGAAGAAAATCAAATTACCAGTATCAAAAAGGAAAAGGGTGAGGTCACCTCTAATGAAGAGGAAATCAAAACAATAATGAGGAATTATTTTGCCCAACTATATGCCCATAAATTTGACAACCTTAGAGATATGGATGAATATCTACAAAAACATAAACTGCCCAGACTACAGAGAAGGAAGTGAAATTTCTTAATGACCCCATATCAGAAAAAGAAATTGAGCAGGCCATCAATGAACTCCCTAGGAAAAAATCTCCAGGGCCAGATGGTTTTACATGTGAATTCTATCAAACATTTAAAGAACAACTAATTCCTATACTTTGTAGACTGTTTGGGAAAATAGGTGAAGAAGGAGTCCTACAAAATTCTTTTTATGACACAAATATGGTACTAACACCCAAACCAGGTAAAGTCAAAACAGGGAAAGAAAATTATATACCAATTTCTCTAATGAATATTGATGCAAAAATTTTAAATAAAATATTAGCAAAAAGATTGCAGCAACTCATCACGAGAATAACACACTATGACCAGGTAGTATTTATTCCAGGAATGCAAGGCTGGTTCAATATTAGGAAAACTATTAGCATAATTGACCATATCAACAACAAAACTAGCAGAAACCATATGATCATCTCAATAGATGCAGAAAAAGCCTTTGACAAAGTACAACACCCATTCCTATTAAAAACACTAGAAAGCATAGGAATAAGTGGAACCTTCCTCAAAATTATAAATAGCATCTACCTAAAACCATCGACAAGCATTATTTGTAAGTGGGGACAAACTAGATGCATTCCCAATAAGATCAGGGGTGAAACAAGGATGTCCATTATCACCCCTATTATTCAATTTGGTACTAGAAACATTAGCTGTAGCAATAAGAGAAGAAAAAGAAATTGAAGGAATTAGAATAGGAAAAGAAGAAACTAAATTATCACTTTTTGCAGATGATATGATGATTTATCTAGAGAATCCTAGAGAATCAAGTAAAAAACTACTTGAAATAATAAACAACTTTAGCAAAGTTGCAGGATATAAAATAAACCCACATAAATCCTCAGCATTCCTATACATTACTGACAAAGCCCAACAGCAAGAGATAGAAAGAGAAATTCCATTCAAAGTTACTGAAAGCACTATAAAATATTTGGGAGTCTATTTGCCAAGACAAACCCAGGGCCTATATGAACATAACTATGAAACACTTTTCATGCGAATAAAATCAGATCTAAGTAAATGGAGAAATATCAGTTGCTCATGGTTAGGCCAAGCTAATATAATAAAAATGACAATTTTACCTAAATTAATCAATCTATTCAGTGCCATACCAATCGAACTACCAAAAATTTTTTTTACTGAGCTGAACAAAATAATAACAAAATTCATTTGGAAAAACAAGAGGTCTAGAGTATCTAGGATATTAATGAAAAGACACGATAGAGATGGTGGCTTAGCCACACTAGATATTAAACTGTACTACACAGCAGCAGTCATCAAAACTGCCTGGTACTGGTTAAGAAACAGGGGTGTGGATCAGTGCAATAGGATAGGTACACAAGTAGGTGAAATCAACAAGTTTAGCAATCTACTCTTTGATAAACCCAAAGAGGCCAGCTTCTGGGCTAATAATTCACTATTTCACAAAAACTGTTGGGAAAATTGGAAAATGGTAGGGCAAAAACTGGGCATAGACCAATATCTTACACCATATACCAAAATAAAGTCAAAATGGGTTCATGATTTAGGAGTAAAAGTTGATACTCTAAGTAATTTGGGAAAGCAAGGAATAGTTTACTTATCAGATTTGTGGAAAAGTAAAGAATTCATGACCCAACAAGAGATAGAGAGCATTACAAAATGCAAAATGGATAATTTTGATTATGTCAAATTGAAATGTTTTTGTACAAAAAAAGCCAATGCAACAAGAATTAGGAGGGAAGCAGAAAATTGGGAGAAAATCTTTGCAACTAGTATCTCTGATAAAGGCCTCATCTCTAAAATATACAGGGAGCTGAGCCAAATATATAGGAATACAAGCCATTCCCCAATTGAGAAATGGTCAAAGGATATGAACAGGCAGTTTTCAGAGGAAGAAATTAAAGCTATCTACAGGCATATAGAAAAATGCTCTGGATCACTACTGATTAGAGAAATGCAAATCAAAACAACTCTTAGATACCACATCTCTCCTGTCAGATTGGCTAAAATAACAAAACAGGAAAATGATAAATGCTGGAAAGGATGTGGGGAAATTGGAACATTGTTGCATTGCTGGTGGAGTTGTGAGCTGATCCAGCCATTTTGGAGAGCAGTTTGGAACTATGCCCAAAGGGCTATAGAAATGTTCATACCCTTTGACCCAGCAATACCACTTCTAGGGTTGTATCCCAAAGAAATCACGCAAGCAGGGAAAAGGACCCATATGTACAAGAATATTTATAGCAGCTCTCTTTGTGGTAGCCAAGAATTGGAAATCAAAGGGATGCCCATCAATTGGGGAATGGCTGAACAAGCTGTGGTATATGAAGGTAATGGAATACTATTGTGCCATAAGAAATGGGGATGATGCAGACTTCATAACAACCTGGAAAAACCTACACGACATAATGCTGAGTGAGCGGAGCAGAGCCAGGAGAACGTTGTGCACAGCCACAGATATATGGATTCCGTGAGGACCAACCCTGACATACTGCGCTTTTCTCAGCAACCTAAGGGGCAAGGACAACTCCAGGGGACTCACGATGGAGAATGCTATCTTCATCGAGACAAAGAACTGCGAAGTTTGAATACAGACTGAGGCACACTACATGCTCACCTTTTTTGCTTCTCTTTTGTTTTTGTTTTTGGGTTTTTTTTTTGGTTCTGTTTCTTCTTTCTCATGATTCATTCCATTGGTCAAAATTCTTCTCCACGACTTGACTAGTGCATAAATTAATTCAATGCGAAGTTATACATGACAGTTATATGAGACTCCATGCCATCTTGGGGAGGGAGGCGGGAGGGAGGGGAGAAAAACTGGAACTCAAAACTATGTAGAACCGTGTGTGGTAAACTAAAAATAAATAAAGAAATTTAAAAAAAAAAACATACAGCCAGAAGAAGTCAACGAAGTCAAAGAGCCTACAACAAAAGCCTCCAAGACAAATATGAACTGGTCTCGGGCAATGGAAGAGCTCAAAAAGGCTTTGGAAAAGCAAGTTAGAGAAGTAGAGGAAAAATTGGGAAGAGAAAAATGAGAGGGATCTGAGAAAACCTTGAAAAAGAAGTCAATGACTGGTTAAAGGAGACCCAAAAATACTGAAGAAAATAACACCTAAAAATTAGACTAACTCAAATGGCAAAAGAGCTCTAGAAAGTCAATGAGGAGAAAAATGCCTTGAAAGGCAGAATTAGCCAAGTGGAAAAGGAGTTCCAAAAGACCACTAAGAAAATACAATCTTAAAAATTAGATTGGAACAAGTGGAAGCTAGTGACGATGAGAAATCAAGATGTTATAAAACAGAATCAAAGGAATGAAAAGTGGAAGACAATGTGAAACATCTCATTGGAAAACCACAGACCTGAAAAATAGATCCAGGAGAGATAATTTAAAAATTATTGGACTACCTGGAAGCCATGATCAATGAAAAGAGTCTAGATATCATCTTTCAAGAAATTATCAAGGAAAACTGCCCTGATATTCTAGAACCAGAGGGTAAAATAGAAATTAAAAGAATCCACTGATCACCTCTTGAAAAAGGTCCCAAAAAGATAACTCTTAGGAATATTGTAGCCTAATTCCAGTGTTCCCAGGTCAAGGAGAAAATGTTACAAGCAGCCAGAAAGAAAAAAAATTCTAGTAGTGTGGAAATACAAACAAGATAACAAAATATAGCAGCTTCTACAATAAGGGATCAGAGGGCTTTGAATATGATATTCTGGAGGTTCAAAGGTGCTAGGATTAAAACCAAGAATCACCTACTCAACAAAACTGAGTATAATACTTGTGGGCAAAATATAGACTTTCTATAAAATAGAGGACTTTCAAGCTTTCTCCATGAAAAGACCAGAGCTGAATAGAAAATGTACCTTTCTAATACAAGAATCAAGAGAAGCATGGAAATGTTACTGGGAAGAGAAATCACAAGGCATTTACTAAAGGTGAACCATTTTGTTTACATTCATACATGGAAAGACGATATTTGTAATTCATGAGGCTTTTCTCAGCAGTAGGGTAGTTGAAGGGAATACACACACACACACACACACACACACATGCACACATATATAAAGACACAAGGCACAAG
This sequence comes from Trichosurus vulpecula, assembly GCF_011100635.1. NCBI lineage: Eukaryota > Metazoa > Chordata > Mammalia > Diprotodontia > Phalangeridae > Trichosurus > Trichosurus vulpecula. The sequence goes on along the minus strand of NC_050576.1, from coordinate 414,599,384 downwards.
ATGAGTTGAATATGAAAGGATGGTATCTCTTTATATCTTTATTTATCAATCTATCTTTGTCTATATCTATATCTATACCTATACCTATATCTATATCTAGAAATTAAAGGGTGAGTGTTTCAATAGTTTGGCTAGCAACTACTGTGGCTGTGTAAAACCAACAACAACCAGCACACAGAATGCTTCAAGCCCAGGATCTTTTGATCTGTTTTACTAAGGAAAGCAACATTAAGGGATTAACAAGCTTGCTTTAATCCAGAACACAAATATCATTCACTTAGTTCAGGTGAAAAAGGCAGCACCCTGAACTTCACAACAAATACACACAAATTGCAAACATCAACAGACAGACCTTGTCTGATCCAAATTTCAATGCATAGTTACCAGAGTTTAACAAAGTCCAAACATCCAGATTTATAAGCTGGAGGGCTCCTAACTACAGATGGCTGGAGTCTCCACATCAGCACACAGCCAAGAGTGAAAGCCCTAAGCAAATAGTTCTGTCTTCCCTTTTTATTCACTCTTTAGCCATCATCGAACATTACCTGAACAACCAGAACTTAAGGTCTTACTAATGGCTCTGGTGTAAGCAACTCCTCTTAGGATGTTGGGTGCTTCATGCCCACATTGGCTTAGCACCTAGTAGCTAGGGGTTTTGGGCTTACTTGGGAGTGAAGATATAATCAGACCTCCCTTCATTGGCCCCAACTTAGTTACCAATGCAGTGAGAGGAATATATTGGGAGAAGGAGAAAGGAGAGTTATAATGGGGTAAATTATCTCATAGAAAAGTGGCAAGATAAAGCAGTTCTATTATAAGGGAAGAGGGGGCAGGTGAAGGGGAATGAGGGAATCTTGCTCTCATCAGATTTGACTTAAGGAGGAAATAACATACACACTCAATTGGGTATCTTACCCCACAGGAAAGAAGGGGGGAAGGGAATAAGAGAGGAGGGATGATAGAAGAAGGGCAGATAGGGAGAGGAGGTAATGAAAACAAACACTTTTGAAAAGGGACAAGAAGAAATGAAACAAAAAAGAGAAAACCAATAGTTTGCTTCAATCTGCATTTACACACTGAAATTCTTTCTCTGAATGTGGATAGCACTTTCCATCATGAGTCTTTTGGAGTTGTCTTAGAACCTTGCATTGATGAGAAGAGCCAAGGAGATCAAAGTTCCTATAATGTGTCTGTAACTATGTATAATGTTCTCCTGGTTCTGCTCCCATCACTCAGCAATGGCTTGTATAAGCATTTCCAGATTTTCTGAAGTCCATCTGCTCAACATTTCTTATTGTATACCACAGCTTATCAGTAATTCCACAATTGATCAGCAACCCCTCAGTTTCCAGTTTTTTGCCACCACAAAAAAAGAGTTCCTATTAATATTTTTGTACATGTGGGTCCTTCTCTCATTTGCATGATCAATTTGGGATACAGCCACAGAAGTGGTATTGCTGGGTCAAAGGGAACAGACATTTTTATAGGCCTTTCGTCAGACTTCCAAATAACTCTCTAGAATGGTTGGATCAGTTCACAACTACCCCAAAATGCATTAGTATTCCAATTTTCCCACATTTTCTTCAGTATATATCACTTTCCTGCTTTGTCATATTAGCTAATCTGATAGGTGTGATGTGTTACCTCACAATATTTTGTGATTTGCATTTCTCTATTCAATAGTTACTTAGAGCAATTTTATATGATTGTAGATAGCTTTAATTTCTTCCTCTGAAAACTGCCTGTTCATATCCTTTGACAATTTAACAATTGGGGAATGACTTGTATTCTTATAAATTTGATTAAATTCTCTCTATATTTTAAAAATGAGACCTTATCAGAGACACTGGTTGTAAAATTTTTTCCCAGTTTTCTGCTTCCCTCTTTGGATTTGTTCCCTGCATTGGATTTGTTAATTCAAAAACTTTTCAGTTTGATGTAATCAAAATCATCCATTTTTGCATTTTATAATTTCATAATATTCTCCATCTCTTGTTTGGTCATAAATTTATATGTATATGCATATGTATATAAATATATATGTATATATGTGTATGTATGTGTGTGTATATATACATATATATACATACATACATATATATATATATTCTCCATCTCTTGTTTGGTCATAAATTTATACGTATACATATATGTATATGTGTGTGTATATGTATATGTATATGTATATGTATATGTATATGTATATGTATATGTATATGTATATGTATATGTATTTAGCTTGTTGCTAGCTTGCTGTTATGCCTCCTATTCTGAGCTGGTACCTTACAGCCATAGCAAGATGGTACTTTCCCATTAATCCCTTAGCCTCCTGAGCTAGAGCTAAAACAGTTCGCTGTTTCTGCTTGCTGTACTATTCAGGATTTTTCCTGAGTCAATATTCTCTGCTTTTTCAAGGCCAACAGGGGTGGGTGAAAGTGACTCATTGTTTACCGTCTTGGCTCCTGGAAATTTAAGTAAGTGACTTTTAAACAGTCAGTTTGTCATCTGAAAGCCCTAGCACTAGCTGTTGCTGCTGCCACAGGCCCTGCACAGGACTGCAATCTCTCCCACCTGGTCCTGGCGGACACCCCTCCTATGCTGAGTGGTGTGGGAATCTCCACCACTGACACCGAATGAGTCTTCTCAGGTCTTCTCCAGCCTCTCCATAGTCACGTCCCTGGCAGCATAGCCTTCACACTACCCTGTACTCCTCTTTCATTCTGATGCAACAGACCCCTCCCATTCACCATCCAAGTTGTCCTGGACTGGAAATCCATCACATGGTGTCTCCCTGTGGATTCTGCCATTCTACAATTTGTTTTTAGGTTCACCCTTTAGAGGAATCCAAAGGAATCTGCCTACTCTGACTCTTTTAACTGTCCTTTTCCATTGAATAAAATGAATACTTCCAGTGTCGAACTGTACCCAATGGATATCATTGGACCAAGTCTCAGTGACACCTATGCTTCAACATTCAGGCAAAGAAGTGTCTATTATATGTTAACCACTGTGCTCTGTGTTGGGGATAAAGAGATAAAAAAATATAGTCTCTGACCAGTTGGGGCTAGTCAAATTTGCTTCCCTGTTTGAGTGTATGAGTCTCATAAGCTCATCTTAATTGGTGCCTGTACTTTGTCCATTTTTCTATAACCATACAAATCCATGGATTCCATTATAGTTTCTTTCCTTAAATACATGTTCTGTAGTGATCATTAAGATGTTTCAAGTACTGGGGGTTGGGGGTTGAAGCCAAGCTGGTGGAGTAAAAGCAGGGATTTCCTTGAGCTCTCCCCCAAATACCTCCATATTAATGTAAAAAATGACTTTAAACAAATTATAAAATTCTAGAGCTATAGAACTCACAGAATTAGAATTCAAGAAGTTTCCATCCCAAGACAGCATGGAAGGACAATGGGAATTTCAATCACACAATGCTGGGAGTAGAGGGTATCCTAGCATAGCCTATGTTGGCCCTGGGTGGAACAGGTTTCAACACTGAATCACTGTCAGCTGTGGCAGTTTCCAGACTTCTAATCCCACAAATTTCAAAGGAAAATTAGCAGGTCAGTGGGAAAATGCTGTTGGACCTGGGTAAGGGAAGGGTGTGTTCTGGCCCCAGCCCAAGGAAGGCAAAGGTGGCTTAAGTAGAGACCACAGAAGCAACAGCTTCTTCCAGATCTCCAGGCCCACAGACAGTCATGGATCAAGTGACTGATCACAGAAGGAATGCAGGGATCTCTTTGCTGGTGTTAAGGCAGGATCCTCTTACTTTGCTCTGATTGGATCTGGGTCACAGTCATGGATGGCAGTCTTGTGCCAAGAAGGATTCCTGATGTGGAAGAGATTTTTGTGGCTTTGGAGAGAGAGTCCTCCTCACAGTTTCAAGGTAGAAAAGAGTGCTGAGGTCACTCAGAAATCAGAGCACAGACCAGGAGAGGAGTAAACACCTCTCCTTTGATCATACCACCTTGAAAGAACTGAAACTTTACAGGTGCCTAGAAGAACCTCTGACAAAAGCTGCGCAAAACCCCTAAAGCTTGGGACAGAGCAATCTCCACTATGGAAGCAGAGTCATAACTTGATAGACAGCTAAAGTCAACTAATTGGCTGGGAAAATTAGCAGACAGTGTTAGAAATACTCAACTATAGAATTTTACTTTGGTGGCAAAGAAGATCAAAAGATACAACCAAAAGAAGACAACAAAGTCAAAGATCCTACATCAAAAGTGTCCAAGAAAATATGGACTGGTCAGAGCCCATATAAGAGCTAAAAAAAGGATTTTGAAAATCAAGTAAGAGAAGTAGAGGAAAATTGGGAAAAGAAATGAGAGTGATGCAAAAAAAATCATGAAAAATAAGTCAACAGCTTGGTAAAGGAGACTCGCCCCAAAATGCTGAAGAAAATAACACCTTGAAAACAGTCTAATCCAAATAGCAAAAGAGGTACTAAAAGCCAATGACAAGAAGAATGCCTTAAAAAACAGAATTAGCCAAATGGAAAAGGAGGTCCAATGCTTACTGAAAAAAAAAATAATTCCTTAAAAATGAGAATGAAGCAAATGAAAGCTACTGACTTTATGAAAAATCAAGAAATTATAAAATAGAACCAAAAGAATGAAAAAGAAGGCAATGTGAAATATTTCATTAAAAAAAAAAAACACTGAACTGGGAAACGGATCCAGGAGAGATAATTAAAAATTATTTTACTACCTGAAAGCCATGATCAACAGAGGAGTCTAGAAATCATCTTTCAAGAAATTATCAAGGAAATCTGCCCTGATATTCTTGAAGCACAGGGTAAAATAGATATTGACAGAATCCACTGATAGCATCTTGGAAAATATCCCAAAGTCAAACTTCTAGAAATATTGTAGCCAAATTCCAGAGTTTCCAAGTTAAGGAGAAAATATTACAAGCAGCCAGAAAAAAACAATTAGAATATTGTGGAAACACAATCAGGATAATACAAGATCTAGCAGCTTCTATATTAAGGCATTGGAGGGCTCACAATATGATTTTTGAGAGGTCAAAGGAGCTAGGAGTAAAACCAAGAATCACATACCTAGCAAAACTGAGTCTAATACTTCAGGGGGAAAATGGAAATTCAATGAAATAGAGGACTTTCAAGCATTCTTGATGAAAGGAACAGAGCGGAATAGAAAATTTAACTTTCAAATACAAGAAACAAGAGAAGCATGAAAAGGTAAATAGGAAAGAGAACTCATAAGGAACGTACTCAAGTTGAAGTGTTTTGTTTGTATTCCTACATGGAAATATGCTATTGAAGGAATGATACCTAAAAAATAAATTAAGTGTTTAGAGGAATCTATGGGGAGAAAGAGAAAGGGAGAGGTAGAAAATAGTAAATTATCTTTCATGAAAGGAGGCAAGAAAAAGCTGTTATAATGGAAGGAAGAGGGGGGAGGTGAAAGGGACTGAGGGAACTTTACTGTCATCAGATTTGGCTTAAGGAGGGAATATCATACACACTCCATTGCATATCTTACCTGGCAGGAAAGGAGAGGGAAAGGGGTTAACGTTGGCGGGGATAATAGAAGGAAGGGCAGATTTGGGGACAGGGTAGTCAGAAGCAAACATTGTTGAAAAGGGACAAGATCAAAGGAGACAATAGAATAAATGGGGGGATAGGATGGAGGGAAATATAATTATTCTTCCACAACATGAGTATTATGGAAGTGTTTTGCACAATGAAAAATGTACAACTTATAATAAATTACTTGTCTTCTCAATGAGCATGGGTGGGGAGGGAAGAAGGGAGATAATTTGGAACTCAAAGTTTTAGAAACAAATGTTAAAAATTGTTTTTATGTGCAACTGGGAAATATGATATACAGGCAATGGGGTATAGAAATCTTTCTTGCCCTACAAGAAAGTAAGAGGGAAGGTGATAATGGTTGGTGATATAAGGGAGGGCAGACTGGGTAAAGGGCTAATCAGAATTCATGCCATCTTGGGTGGGGGGAAGGGAGGGATAGAGAGAAAATTTGTAACTCAAAATATTTTGGAAATGAATGCTGAAAACTAAAAAAAAAATTAATCTAAAACTAAATAAAATGCCTGAAGTATTATAATTTTCCCTAAAATATAACTACTTCATATGGCACAAATCAATTAATTAGCATTTGTTAAGTATCCACTCTCAAGAAATTTGGAATTGTGTGACATGGGAGACACTGGCATAGGACCACTTGGCATGGCATGCCCACAACAGAGAAGGTGCTGTGTTTTATGAGCAAAGCAGAATTGAAACAGCTCAGCGAAATGCAGGACACACAAGTTGGAAGTTGGAAATCTGCCCCAAGTGGACTATTTATCCTTGACCTGTGGTAGAGCATTATGAACTCATATTGGACTGATCTACCACAGTCTGACACATTGAATCTTGACTTGAACATATTGATGTCATTTTTGTCTTTGAGAATGAAGGACAAAAAACAACCAATTAAGTGCCCACTATGTTGTAGCCATTGTGCCAATCTTAGAGATATCATGAATGGATTGAAAAATGGCCCCTATTCTCAAGAATCTGATGGTCTAATGGGGGATACCACAATTCAAGAACAATGTACAAAAATGATGCATGCAGGGAAATTGTAGATATTTAACACAGGGAGGACACTATCCTCAAAGCTTCTTACAAAAGGTGACACAACACCTAACACCTGAAGAAAGCCAGGAGTCAGATGAAGGAGAGAATTCCAGGTAAGAAGGACAGGCAATGACAATGGAAGTCAGGAGATGGAGTATTGTATGCAATGGAAAATAAGGAAGGAATTGCCACTGGAACATGGAGTTCATATAGAACACTTAGTTATTAGAAGGCCAGAAACATAAGATGGAGTTCAGTTATGAAGAGTTTTAAAAGTCAAGTACAGTACTTTATATGTGATCCTGGAAGTAATAGGGGACCAATAAAGTTCATTGACTAGAGAGGTGATAAGGTCAGACATCTGATTTTGGAAGATGAAATTTATAATTTAAGGGAATAGTGAGTTTTATATATACATACATATATATGTATATATATATGCATATATGTGTGTGTGTATACACCACATGTTTTTATGTATATGTATATTCTCTGCTGATTATGCTAATTTTGGCCTAACAATTAACACCAAGAAAACACAGGTGCTCCATCAGCTATCACCTCACCATCCATAATTGGAATCATCAGTTACAGCAAATGGAAAAGTTTTGAATGCTGTGGATAGGTTCACTTACCTTGGTAGTGTATTTTCCAGGGATGTACACATTGATAATGAGGCTGACACATGCATTGCCAGAGCTAGCTCAGTGTTTGGGATGCTCTGAAGGAAATTATGGGAGGGAAGAGGTATTAGACTGACTACCAAACTGAAGGTCTACAGAAGCATTGTGCTGACCTGTGAAACCTGAATAGTTTATCAGCGCCATGCCAGGACACTGAATTGCTTCCATTGAAATTGTCTTAGGAAGATTCTGAAGATCACCTGGCAGGATAAGGTACCAGACACTCAGGTACTTACTTAGACTAAACTGCCAAGCGTTCAAACCCTGCTTCAGAGAGTGCGTCTCTGGTGGGCTGGCCATATAATATGAATGCAAAATGTACATTTGCCAAAAAGACTATTTCATTGAAAACTCATATAGGGCAAGTGTTCACATGATGGACAGAATAAAAGATACGAGAACAGGCTCAAGGTCTCTCTTAAGAACCTTGGAAGTGATTGTGTGGCATAGGCAACACTGTCACAGGACCACTCAGCGTGGCATGCCCACATCAGAGAATTAGTTGTGCTCTATTTGCTAAGCAGAATTGAAACAGCTCAAAGGAAATGCAGGATGTACAAATTTAGAGAATCCCCCGCAAATGTTCACATGGGCCGTTTTTGCCTCACCTGTGGTAGAGCATTCCAAGCTCATACTGCTTCGATCAGTCACAGTTGGAATCATTGAAACTTAACGTTAGCATCGTGATGTCATTTTGGTCCCCTTCTATAATGAAGGACAACAAACAATAAACGTATATGTAATTATATGTGTATAGATGATAGATACATTTTTCTTTCTCCCACTCAGTTTTCAATTTAAAGTCCTTTTGATTAGATTTATAGGAGTCCAAGTAATGGTGTATTAAATCTTTAGTCAAAATCCAATCATTCCTATTTTTTAATATATATCTTTATGTAAACATATATAGTTTTTTTTCCTGTTAGGTTGAAGTTCTTTCTAATGACTGTATATCTCATTGTGTAGACTGTTTAGCTTTCCAGGGTCCTATGCAATCAACATAAAGTCATTCTCAATCAGGAGCATGTGAAGAAACTTGTCACTGATAAGGAGTCATTTCTTTAGTTGCACTCAACGCAGGTGATTATCCAAGGCACTATCAAATACCTTGGGGGAAGGGACTTTGAAAGCTTGTCATAGGCGATACACCTGACTAAGAGTTAGAAGGACTAGATTGGAGCCTATTTTCCTTTTTCCTGTTGAGTGATCTTGGACATATCATTTCTCTGTTCCTAAGTTCTTACATCTATTACACCAAGGAATTTGTCCCTATTATCAATGATTCCTTTCCAGCTCCAAAACTATTTGGTTCTGTGCTAGTAAAAATATTAATGTTTGTGCCAAAACTGATCTTTCTACCCAGAAGATGGTTGAACAAAGTTGTCATACTGGTCACATGTGACATGGGATTCTGGACAATTTTAGCATATTCATGAAGAAAAGCCTATTTTTAAACAGGAATATTTTCTTGGTAGTTCCATATTGCTTCATCTCCTAAGACAAAATATGAGAATCAAAACTGAAGTTGCCGGAAAAGATATGGAAAAATTCCTTAATTGGTATAAGTGGATCATAACATTAATAAGGAAGACTTATAAAGAAAAAATGCCTTAAAATACATCACTTAACACATATATTATTGGAAAAGGAGATATTTGGAGGTATATTAGTAATGAAAATAATAGACAACCCAAATGTTGCATAGGTATTAACTAAATATTATGAGAAATAAAGGGAGGCTTTTAGAATATGGGGTTCTTAAACTGGGGTCCACGAACTTTTAAAAAACATCTATTTTACTTCCACCACTTACTATAATTGGTTCCATTTTCATTCTATGCACTTTCATTTTATGCAATTAAAAAGATTATTTTGAGAAGTCTGTTAATATAACCTATCAAAGTTGTTCATTAAAGAAAAAAAGTTTAATAACCCCTCCAATAAAACATTGTATAGTTATTTTATGGCAGAATTATAGGAAGGAATTGAGAAAAATAGAGGAGACGTAGTCTATGTTTGTGAGGAAAGTTCCAAAACCAAATGCATTCACAGATTCTTGAAAGCATTGGCATAATGAATTTCTAACTTAAATTTTAAACAATTCTTCATTGTTTAGTTCCACTATATAATTGACTGAAACTCATTAAGCAAATTGAAAGGGGATTTTGTACCTATAAAGAAAAAAAGTAAATTATTGAATAGGGTACAAATGGAATAAGTAGTTAATTCAGACTGGGGGAAATACCTATTTATTTGACGAATTAAATATTGAATTCTTCCTTGATGTGCTTATATTGCTCTATGCTTTTCCCTCAGTTTGGATTTCTAATCTGTCCATTTCATCCTCTGTCATTGAGAGTTTTCATGTGGACCATACAACCAATATTTATTTGCTCTTATTGCCTAATATAATCAGGTTTATTTGAATAAGAACACAACTAAAAATTTATATAACTAAAATATTTTTGATTTTTTTCTCCAAATGTCTTTACACATGTAATCAATGTTTACACAAAATTCATGGAAACAAAATAATTCATGATTTGAATTGTACTCAATGTGATTCCTTAGAACATTCTACAAAAATAATGGGGAAATGTAAATAAATCTCTAAAGTACAGTGTTGGTAATTGGTACAACTAGAATCTCTCTCTGTCTCTCTCTCTTAATCTCTCTCTCTCTTTCTCATGCGTATGTGTGCATGTGTTTATGTATGCATGTATGTAAGTATGTGTTAGAGGCTGTTGCTCTTCTAAATATACTCCTCTTTGAAATATAACTCACATAGCTTCTCTTATAGAGTTTTCATTCCTCCATCTCAAGAAATACAGAATTAGATTCCATTACTAATTGCTTCCTTATAATCAAGAAGCAACCATCTGGGGATTCAGCAATCCTCAGGCTGCATTAAATAAAGAGATGACACTAATACAATATACTGAAAGAGTAAGCCAACATAACCCTATGTACACCTAAGCCTCTTAGGGGAGTTCTGAGGTATTATCAGGCTTTCCCCACATATTTGTCTTAATATCAAATAATATCCAATTCATATTTTTCTATTTTCTTCTGCAGGATTGTTCTAAAGTAATTATGAAAATGTTGACAGATTTTATATCAGTGAACTTTGGAATTAAACATGATTAACTAATTCAGGGTTTGTTCAAAAGGAAACTAATAATGTTTTCTACCAACCCAAAACCTTTATTTCAAGGAAAGGTTAGATTCCAGATGCAGCACATCAGTTAACTTGCCTCATATCCATTACTTTCTCTAGTCCAAATTCAAGTGACAATGAACATAAATATATAAAGGCCATAAATTGTATCCAGTCTCCTTTGGAAAGAGAAAAAAAAGATGCTAAGGAAGCCAAGAAGTGATTGAATATTTTTTGACAAACATTCTTTGAACATAAATCCAATCAAGTGGTCATTTGACCTGCTTTCTGAATAAAGATGTGACAAAACTACTAGTGAGGTTAAAAATGATAAGTTCCCCTTCAGTTCTTAGAACCTCATTTTAGGAAAAAATACTGACAAAATGCACTCACCCCACAAGGGTATTACCAGAATAGTGAGGTAATCAGGTGCCACGACATGTACTTTAAGTGATCTGTGGGTGCTTAGTTTGAGGAAGAGAAGACTTAGAGGAATGCAATATGGGTCTTTTATGGTGTGTGAAACTCTGTCATTTGAAATAAGTGTTAGGCTTATTTTAATTGATCCCAAACAGGTGGAACAGGGAACAATGAGTCAGAGACTCAGAGATGGAGATTTCAGTTCAAAATGACCAAAAAAAAATCTCTGAAAAGTTATTGAAATGAATTGTGCTAATACAGAATGGATTGGTTATCACTTAGAGGAAATTAGATGGTACAGTGGATAAAGACCTGGGTGTGGAATCAGGAAGAACTGAGTTTAAATGTGACCTTAGATATGAGCTATTTCACTCTGGGCAAGTCACTGAAGCCCAGTGAAAGTCTTTCCTCAATTTTCCAGTAGTTATAACAATAGAACCTAGGGTTGTTGTAAGGATCTAATGAGATTATATTAGTAAAGTTCCTAGTACATTTGCAAGCATATAAGAGGTGCTTAAAAATTCTTATTTTTTCCCCTTCCTTATCACTTGAGGAGAGGCTAACAGGAGGTGAATGGCCACTTCTTAGGGCTATCATAGATTTAATTTTTACTTTAATTAATTGCACTAATTGACATAAAAATCTTTTTGGTGGTGCTTTGAAAATATGAGACCTTCTAACATCAGACATAATTTTTGTAGGCAAAAAAAACCCATCAGATTTCTAACAGAACATAAGACAACTATGTCATCAGCATGTCTTTTTTTTTTTTAATAGGGTGCTGTTGTCCTGGAATCCACAAAGTAAGACCATGACATGGTTGTGAGTACTTGGAAACTCATTAATAAATCCTTACAATAGTTTCTGTAATGGTGATGATTCCAGTTAAAACTCACATGCCACTTTATGCTGTCTCATTGCAGTTAGGCAATATGAGAATCTAACTGAATATAAGGATTCAGTTATATTATGTTACATCCTTGGATAGCAAATAAATATACCTTAGCTTATAATATTTTTTTCTAGGAAAGCATTTAATTATCTTAGTATTTTTTTTGCTCTTAGAAGGCTATATTAGAAGTCATGTGAATGTATGTGTCTTCACATAAACTTTCTCCAGACTTGAGCTAGATTTCTTATTTTTTCGGAAATGTATTTTTGTCAAAATATTTTATTATTTAATATTTTTAGTTTTCAACATATATTTCCACAAGATTTTGAGTTACAAATTATCTCAACATTTCTACCCTTCGACCCACTCCAAGAGGGCATATATTCTGATTCCCTCTTTCCTCAGTCTGCTCTCCTTTCTGTCATTCCACTCCTTCCCTTATGCCCTTTCCCCTTACTTTCTTGTAGGGCAAGATAGATTTCTATACCCCATTGCCTGTACATCTTATTTCCCAGTTGCTTGTGAAAAAAACAACCTTTTTGAGCATTTGTTTTTAGAACTTTGAGTTCCGAATTCTCTCTCTTCTTCCCTCCGAACCCACCCTCTTTGAGAAGGCAAGCAGTTCAACATAGGCCACATGTGTGTCATTATGCAAAACATTCTCATAAATAGTCATGCTGTGAAAGACTAACTGTATTTCCTTCCATACTATCCTGTCCTCCTTTATTCAATTTTTTCTCTCGACCCTGTCCCTTTTCAAAAGTGTTCACTTTTGATTACCTCTGCCCCCAATCTATGCTCCCATCTCTCATCCCCCTCTCTTATATCCTTCCCCCTTTCTTTCCTGTAGTGTAAGATACCCAATTGAGTGTGTATGTTATTTCCTCAAGTCAAATCTGATGAGAGCAAGATTCACTCATTCCTTTTCACCTGCTCCCTCTTACCTTCCAATAGAAATGCTTTTTCTTGCCACTTTTATGTGAGATAATTTACCCCATTCTATCTCTCCCTTTCTCCTTCTCCCAATATATTCCTCTCTCATACCTTGATTTTATTTTATTATTTTTAGCTATCATCCCTTCATATTCAACTCCCTTGTACCCTCTGTCTACGTGTATGTATATTCCCTTCAACAACTCTAATACTGAGAGAGATCTCATGAGTTACAAATATCATCTTTCCATGAAGGAATATAAACAAAATGGTTCAATTTTAGTAGGTCCCTTATGATTTACCTCTGGGCCAGCAAAACATTCCCTGCACTCCATCTCTGATCTGCAGCTTGATTCCTACCACCCTGTGGGCCTGGGGCCAGAAGCTGACTCCTCTGGAGTTTGGGAAGCAGCTGCAGGAGCTTCCTGCTGCTGCCCCCAGTTCACCTAGATTGTCCTGGGGCTGAGACAGGATGGCTCACTTCTCTCACCTAGATCTAGAAGTTTTTCCACTAACCTGTTCAATTGTCTTTGGCATTTGTGGTTTAAGAAGTCTGGTAACTGCCCCAGCTCAGTGATTCATAGCTGTGACACCTGCTCCACCTGACTCCCAATCTGGTCTGTCCTGGTGCAGCCCACATTTGGCTGAAGTCTGCTTCCAGCATGCAGAGATAGACCATTCCCAGTGACCATCCAGGCCATCTTGGGCTGGGGACTTGTTTCTCTCTGTTATTTCATGCATTCTGTACCTCTAGAATTTCTTCAGAGCCATTTTTACAGATAATTGGAAGGATTTGGGAGAGAGCTTAAGTGAGTCCCTGTTTTCTAGTAGCCATCTTGGCTCTTACCCTAGATCTCTTATTAATGTACACAATAAAAATATTTAATTCTGTACTTTCAATTAAATAGAAAAAAAGTGTTCACAAAATCCAGTCTCAAAGCTTTGTCTCTCTAGATATAGAGATTATTCTTCAGGGGAATAAGACACACACACACACACACACACACACACAAATATCCCACATGCATGAACACACATGTACCTAAAGATGTCTAAGGTTATGGTGGTCATTATAAACAGTGACCTTGTTTCCAGCGAAAAGATTTGAAAGTAGCACAAAAAATATTAGCAAAGCATTGATTAGAATTGTGACACAGTTTTAAATATCCAACAAATAATGTCCTATAATTATTGTTTCCAAATGCAGGCTATATGTATCTTTCAGTGTCCTCCTCTAACCCATATTGTCTTCCTTCATCGTGTATCCTTTTTCTTCTGTGTAGCTATAGCAAACATCAAAATAATATTTCCCAGTGGACCTCCTATAGCAGGTTTTCTTCTCCTTCCTTCTGTCTTCTCTCAATCCTCTCTAACCCAGAAGTTTCATATATGTATGTACTAATACATACATATGTAATATATAAATATAAGATATAAAATATAAATATATATGTATATATACACATATATATATACATACACAAATATACATATGCCTATCTGCGTATACATCTATATCTATCTATCTATCTATCTATCATCTATCTATCTGTCACTACCCCAGAATTGCAGGAAAAAAGAAAAAGTCAACTACTTGGTGTTTTTATCATGTGTATTCTTACTTTCCCATCATGTTACTTGAGGTAACTTTACTAGAATTTCACTTTGTACAAAAAAAAATTACTAATCATTTCTCAGTATGATCGTGTTTCATGTTTTAAGAAGAGGAGGGACAGAAGACAAGAGGATCTTAGAGAAAAGTTCTCAAAGAAAAAAGTGAAAGGCAAAAACAAGAAAAAGTGACCATAGAGAAAGCTTGAAATCAATTAATCTCATTATTTGTTTTATTTTTGCCATTGTCTGAAAATTGTCATCTGGTGTTAACTGAAATATAAGAAAGGTTAAAATAATAAAAAAAGAAAGAATCTATAAAATGGTGATACATTGCTAAGATTAGGTCAGCATATAGGCCAGATGTGTATTTTTCAGAGAAGTTTAATTCTCTGGAAAATTCCAAGATTATTTTATTTTCAAAAATCATCAAAATCCAAAGAGTTATATTAATGATACAATAATGTAGCTCAAAGCAACTCCTCTTCATTTTTAAAGTTCGTGGGTGCAGTGGGAATATTAAATCATCCAGGCAGATGGGTGGCACAGTAAATAGAGTGCTGGGCCTGGAGTCAAGAACATTCATTTTCCTTCATTCAAATTTGGCATCAACTACTTACTACTTGCATTACCCTGGCCAAATTACTTAATCCTTTTTGCCTCAATTCCTTCATTTGTAAAATAAGCTGAAGTAGGAACCACTCCAGTATCTTTGTGAAGAAAACCCCAATTGGGTTCATGAAGATTCAGACATGACTGAACAACTGAACATTAAATCTTCAATGTTATCCAGTCTTTATCATGTATATATAAATGGAGCAGACACCATCTACCCATATTATACCAGCCCACCCTTTCTTTTCTCTCCAACTTAATGAGGGAAAAAATCATTTTTACATTCTTTTGGCAGTTAATATTTGAGAGATGGACAATAAGAGAAATAGAGAATAAAAGTTTGTAGGAATCTTTAGGAAGAAGCAAACAGTTTAAAAACCAGTGTTGTTATATAATGACTTCCACTATCACTAGGACGTAGAAATGAATAGCTAAATATCTCTAGCTGATATTCATGAGCAAGCTTACAACTGTAAATATTATACTAGGATTATACTAAGATCATCATTAAGAAAAATTTAATTTTTGCTAACAGTGAGCCATTGAAAAATAGGTGTGTCTTCCAGGCAGGACTGAGGGTTGAAAATATGCTGACAATTTTTAAGAGGTTATAAAATATTACTAGAATTAGAATTAAGCATAACGATTTTAAATATTGAGTTATTGATAAAAATTAGAAGATTAGAAAATATCTTCATCACACTGATAAAATTATCCTTGCAAAATTCATATATATATATAACTGGATGATATCAAAGAAATGGATTGATCAGTCAACAACCATTTATTAAGTCTTTCCAATTTTCCAGTCATTAAGTTAGGTGTTGTGCACACAAAAACAGAAAATTACAAAAAAGACCATTGTCAAGAAGTTTGTGTTTTAATGCAGGAGATCACAAATACATGTATAATTAGATAGAGCCTAAATATAAAGTTAATATATGCAAATAAATATAAAGCAGTTAAATATACAGTAGTGGAAGGCACTATTATTTGCAGGGAGGGAAAGGCTTTACATCAAAGATCATGTTGGAACTACAGAGTAGAATAGAAACAATTAACAGAGGAACTCGTCTGTGGAATAGATAGTACCACAGAAATATGAAATGGAGAGTTCTGAGAGAATTACAGATAAGAGTCCAGTGTAGTTACATAAGAGTTTAGAAGGGACATCACCGTCAAATGAAGTTGAAAAAATATATTGGAGTTGGTTTTGAAGAGCTTTAAAACTAAGCTGAATGTCTTATTTTATCCTACAGGCAATAGGGAACCTCTGAAGGTGATTGAATAGGAGAGACATATGGTCACATATTAGCTTAAAAATATTTTGGTAGTATTGTGAAGCATGCAATAGAATAGTGATGAATCTTCAGCAGCGAGAACAATTAGCTGGCTATTGCAGTAATCTAGGTGACAGATGAAGGGAAGAAATGTTGTGGAGTTAGAATTGCTAAGATTTGTCAACTGGTTAGATGTGGGGTGAGGGTTAGTGAAAAATCAAGGATAATTTCAAGGTGATGAATCTGGGAGACTAGAAGTAATAGTAACGCTTCTAAAAATGGACAGTTTTGGGGAAAGGAGGTTTTCATAGAAATGAGTTTAGTTTTAAAATTATTGACTGTGAGCTTTTTCTGGCATCCATTTTGAAATATCTAATAGGTAATTGTTTTGAAACTGAAGCTCAGAGGAAATTCTAGGTGGAGTTAGAGAGAGAGAGAGAGAGAGATCTCAAACCCATGAATTTGAATTTGTCTGGCTGTCCCTAATCCCTGGAATGCTCTCCTCATTTCCTCTTCCTGGCATCCAGGTAGTACTTTTGGAGAACACTGGGCTTGTTGCTGAGAGGAAAAGAATTCAAATCCAGCCTCAAACACTTACTAGTTGTGACCCTGAGCAAGTCACTGAACCTCTGCCTCAGTTTCCTCAATGGTAAAATAAAGATAATAATACTACCTACTGTCTTCAAAGGGTTATTGTGATGGTGAAATGAAATAAACATATAAAATGTTTAGCAAAGTGCCTAGCATCTAGGTGCTTAATATATGCTCATTCCCTCCCTCCTGGCTTGCCTCATATGTCACTTTCTATAGGACACTTTTCTTGATTCCTCTTAATTCTAGAACCTTTCTTCTGTTGATTAGCTCCAATTCATCTTTCATAGTATACTTTATTAATTATTCTTCAACTGTTATTTAAATTTACTTATGAAGGTGAAGAAAAACAACCGTTTTCTATTGTATGAGAAATGTCTTGGCAAGTGGAAAACATTGTTAGATTGGCTAGCAGTTGTTTTCAGATATGTAGATTATATCAAAGAGACTCAATTATACCATAGTTCCCTTTTAATAATATCAGACAGTAGAGAAAGGAAATAAAAATATTTAGTAATTACATTAGGAATAGTTTACTAAGAGAATTGTTAAAATGAATAACTAATGAATAACTTTAGTTTTTGTTTAGTAATAAAATACTCTGAAGGGATCAATTTTGTTTATATATGATCAAATGAGTTTTTTATTCTTTTTTGGTCTACATTCTCATAAGCATTTCTGAAAGTTGATTATTCCCCCATGACTAATAAAATATGATATTGCCCTTTTAGAATACACACACAATTTCATTACACAATCTATCATGACAAAAATTACCATGTAATGGCAGACAAAGTGATAGGAACCTAAAAGATCAATTAGATGCCCAACTGTCTCTTTTATAGATGAGCAAACTAAGCATCTAACAGGTGAAATTATTTTCTGCTGGGGGTAAAACTGCAAGTCTCCTAATTCCCAGGCCATGGATCTCATGGATATACTATAATGTGAAACAAATGGCACAATTTCATTTACTTGTTTCTAGCAAATTCATGATAATGTATGAAATTTTAAACTGACTGAGAAATATTCACAACATGGCCTTTTCCTGATTATAGTACAGCTCACTGCTAATACACTCAGTTGCTATCTGAATAACAAGATCATTAAAGTTTAAAAAGTTTATGCAATTTTATTAAAATCACTTAAAAACTTATGTTCCAATTAGAAAATTTATAACCTTTTGAGGAAAAAATAAACTTTTATTTTATAACTTTTGTAAACCTAAGGTATTCCAATGTTTAGAGATTAATTTCATATTTCTCCATTTCAGCCTGTAATACCAGACAGATAGATCTGGGTAGATAGATGAATGGACAGAGAGATCAATAGCCAGACAGATAGAGAGACAGAGAGATAGATAGATAGACAGATAGATAGATAATAGATATTTCATTAAAATGTGAGATTGATATTATAGATTGTAAAAGAACTGAAGATTATTTGATTCTGTGAGAAAACAGGCATCTACCTTCCAAGATCAAACTTCAGGAGAAAATGACTACTGGTATAGAAAAGAGACAGATATAAAATTGTTATTAAGTCAAGCTTTCTTGGACTTCTTATTACCCCAAAACCCTTATTCAAAATAATAGTATTTTAGAAGAAGAAAATAGAAAAAATATACTACAAAAAATTTCCATTCATAAATAAGGAAAATTAATCCTACATAAATGATATGATTTGCTGACAGTGTTAGTTAATAGGGCAACATTTGATGTTTAGCAAATTATAATTATCCTCAAAATGTCTTCATAGTTCTCTCCATGAAAAAGCTCATAATTATATAAATTTTTCCTTCATTGGCCCAATATTCATCTTTTAACTTTGCTTCCTCCATTTAAATTAGTAATGCTATTTATTATTCATTGAATGAGTCATGGAATTGCACTATGTGGAGAAGAAACATCTATAGCAATGAATTTAATGGATGTGTCATACATTATATCATCACCCAATGTTGTCAAATTCAAATTGAAATGGACTCCTGACCAATCCATATTGACTTGGAAAATCACAAGTTAACATTATCTATATTGTATTTTTATTTATTTTATTAAATATTTCTTCATCAAATTTTAATCTGCTTTAGGCTGCACTCAAAAGATTTGCTACCTGTGGTCAGACCTTGGGCAGTGAGAGTGATACTTCTGCCATAAGCTATAAAATCACTTTTTATAAAAAACTAAAGAAAAGATTAATCTTCTCTCAAAGCTTTTCAGCAAAATTCTGTGTTTCCTGGACCAACTCACTTAAGCTAATAGGATTTACAAATTTAAATACATAACCTAAGGAGACTGGAATAAATGTCCAACTATAACACCTATGATTTTTCTGTGACTTGCTCACTATCAATTTTCAATTCAAAATGGCAGCTACCACATAATAACTTCATTATTTAATGACTAGAATAATGGTAATAATATTCAGTATCAATCGGCCACTAGTCAGTACTTAGCTGAATTGTGTATAGGAGTTATTTGTGTACCACAAGTATCAGTAACTCAATAGCTATTTCTTGAATCCTTATTCATTTTACGCATATGGAAATAAACAGGAAATTTTCCTTTGAATTGGCAGAAGGAATAAAGAGCTGGGGCTGGAGTCAGGAAGACTTGAGTTCAAATCTGCCCTCAACACTCATTAGTGTAACAACAGTGTTGCTAGCAGCTCTTGTGGGGCTGAAAGACCAACAACAGAAGCAGACTGGAAGGCTGCTAGCACAAGTTCTTTTATCTACTTTTCTCAAGAAAGCAACTTTAAGTGGTTAATAATCTCACTTTAATCAAATACATACATATATATATATCATTCACACATATACATATCATTCATATACATCATTCATATATATGTGTGTATATGTATATATATATATGTATATATATGTACATATATACGTGTGTGTGTGTGTGTGTGTGTGTGTGTGTGTGTGTGTGTGTATACACATAATTCGCTTAGTTCGGGAGGGAAAGCCAGAACCCTGAACTTCAGAGCAAATACAAACAGAAGTCGCAGAGACAATAAGAGACAATATAAACAGAGCAAACAGACATAGTTATCAACAGATGGGCCTCTGGCTGTCTAACCAAAGAATTACATAGTTACCAGAGAGAGAGGAACCAACATAGGGGTTTTCAAAGATGGGCAGCTCCTGTGTCTATGCAGAGTCTCATCTGGTCAATTCACACAACACTCTTCCAGTGTGTGAGATTCCCAGACAAAATGCTAACCTCTGGGTTGATATGCCTTGTTGAGGGTCAAAGGGCATCACAACCATGCAACTCAAACCTATGTGAAATAGGCTTTCTTGTTTCTTAAACAGGTCATCAAAGATTTCCCATTTAATAAAAGAAACAAAGGCCGTACTCATCAAAGTCACTTTATTACCTCAGTGCTCCAAAAATGAAAATAGTAAAAAAAATTCCCACCTTAATTTCCAGGAAGAGTAGGATATAACTGAAAGAACTGAACAACAACAAAATTCTAAATTCTATAGCTACTCAGAGAATGGAAAGAACAGGATAATAAGAGAGATAGAACAGAATAGTGAACAAGAAGAGAGGCTTTAAAACAGAAAACTTGAATTTTCATTTGAAGCCTAAGACTTATATTAATAACTCATGTTTAAATACTCTAAGCAATTTATGAGTCAGTTTGGTGTAGAGAACTGGCCTCAATGACAGGATGACGTAGGTTTAAGTCATATATCTGATTTATACTAGCTATGCTGTCCTAGCTCAGTCACTTAACTTTTGTGTGCTCTATAAGATTAGCAACTCTATAAGACTGGTTTTCTGCCATAGTAATTTACTAATTCAATGAAATCCATTCTCAATCTCTTTAAGTATTTCAATCCCAATGACCTTGGGTTGTAAGTCATTTTAAACTATTGTTTTCTCTTGAAGCCGCTATATAGTTAACTTACTACTGACTAGGTGGTAAGAATTAGAATCCATGTGTTCCTCATTCTAAGCCTAGAGATCTAACCAAAATGTCACTTTGCCTCTCCTGATCTTAAATTGAGAGGAATGTGTAAATGCTATTTTTCCAGGTAATGGTATTTTTCATAGAGTATTGCTTTCTGGAAGTATCAGATCCTGACTCCATCCTAGTACAAATCTGCCTTCATAATACTGCCCATAGCAAATTCAGGGGGAAAAACATTTGACAAGGTGCAGCTGTCCCTATAGTATTCATCTCTATTATGCAGGTTTGAAATCATGTTCGGAAAATCACAAAACTGAAGAATTCATCTAAACATTGACTTCTTGTTCATTCAAACCTGTGTGAGAGGAGCAGCATTTTCCAGATGCATTTTTCATTACTGGTTTGCACGACTCCCCTAATCCAGATTCCTAGTCTGGGAGCATAAAAAGTCCCAGTTCCATGTTGGCTGGGCCTCTGACATTTATAAAATATTGAGAACACTATGATTCATCATACTCTGATGCCTTACTGACCCAAGGCCTTTCCAGATGGAGATGAAGGGGGCCTTATTCAGAGAAACAAAATGTCATTGTATCCTTGTTATGTATTCTTGGTGTGGCTAGGTGTATCAGTGGAAGGTTCATCTTCATGAATTCAAGTCAGGCTTGAGGCACTTACTAACTGTGTGACCCTGGGAAAGTCATTTCTTTTAACATTATCCATACTTTATTATTTATTTATTTTTTTTAGTTTTCAGCATTGATTTCCACAAGATTTTGAGTTACAAATTTGCTCCCCAATTCTACACTCCCTCCACCCCAAGATGGCATATATTCTGATTGCCCCATTCCCCAATCAGTCCTCCCTTCTGTCACCCCACTCCCCATCCCCCATCCCTCCCTTCTTTTCCCCCTTACTTTCTTGTAGGGCAAGACAGATTTCTATGGCCCATTATCTGTATATCTTATTTTCCAGTTGTATGCAAAAACAACTTTTTTTGGAGCATCTTCTTTTAAAACTTTGAATTCCAAATTGTCTCCCCTCTTCCTTCCCCACTCACTCTCCCTAAGAAGGCAAGCAATTCAACATAGGCCACACATGTATCATCATACAAAACACTCCCATAAAAAGTCATGTTGTGAAAGACTATATTTCTCTCCATCCTATCCTTTCCTGCCTTTATTCAATTTTCTCACTTGACCCTGTCCCTTTTCAAAAGTGTTTGCTTTCTATTACTTCTTCTTCCTATCTGCCTTCCCTTCTACTGTCCCCCATTTCTTATCCCTTTCTCCCTACTTTCATGTGGGGTAAGATACCCAATTGAGTTTGTATGCTATTCCCTCCTCAAGTCAAATCTGATGAGAGCAAGATTCACTCATCCCCCTTCACCTGCCACCTCCTCCCTTCCAATGAACTGCTTTTTCTTGCTGGGCAAATCATTTAATCCTGTTTGCCTTTGTTTCATCATTATAAAATGAGCTGGAGAAGGAAATGTGAAACCATTGTAGTAACCTTGCCAAGAAAACTCAAAATGGGGACCCAAAGAGTTGAAAATGACATAGCTCTCTCTCTCTCTCTCTCTCTCTCTCTCTCTCTCTCTCTCTCTCTCTCTCTCACTCTCTCTCTCTCTCTCTTTCTCTTTCTCTCTCTCTCTCTCTCTCTCTCTCTCTCTCTCTCTCTCTCTCTCTGTCTCCATACACACACACACACACACACACACACACACACACACACACACGTTTGTGTAAGTGTATATATATTCTCTAGTGCAGGCTTTCAGAAACTAGCTGTATAGGCTTCTGGGAAATATAGTCCAGGACAGGTAGTAATTTTTTTTGACCAATCCACCTAGATATTAAAATCTATTCCATATATTGAACCCGAAATGTATTCCAGATATGTAAGACTGCCAGAATAAATATGTAGAACTAGGAGATATCAACATGTGATAGATTAAGATCCAGAAGTAAGAACATTCAGAGGCCATTGAGATTTGTGACTCGTTGGTGATTACATGTATAGTATGTATCAGGGAGAAGGCTTTAAACCAAGTTTTTGCTTTTGTATACTTTTTTTTATTCAAGGTCAGAGTGTTTAAAGATTTCCACTACAAAACTCTGTGAGACTCCTTTTGTTTGTTATTTTATGTATCATGTGTGCGTGTCTAATCTTTTAGTATTCCATTATGTACACCTTATGCCCAAGGAACTAGTTTTAGATTTCTTTTCGTCTCTAACATGCTTATGCTTATATGTTCAATAATGTACATGTAAGTAGACAAATAAACATCTGAAATTATTAATTGCAACTACATCAGATTTTAGAAAGTAGAGGAATAGAGCACTATAATGACATCTATACTTTGTTTACTTAAGTTAGGTTGATGATTAATTTGGAGGGGGTTGGAAGAATTTCCTATACTACTGGATAGCACATAGGCCTACCATGGAAGCCAATGTCCAAATTCAGGTCTGAAAACTAGTTTAACTTATGCAGAATTTGTATGGTTATAAGAAGTACAAAAATATTCAACTCATAATAAAAAAGATGGTATACTGAATAAATGATCCATAATAGCCTTTCTAGCTCCCATTTTGAGCTATCAAAGTCCATCATTGTAGATTGCTGCTAATATGCTTAAAAATGTCCATTGATGTTCTTTCTCCAGGTATACCATATAGGCTTTCTTCATTTAAACTAGAAGTGTAGCAAATTGTACTCAATGAGTGATCTGACCAAGCACAGTAGCTGGAAATTGCCAATAATCTGTTTCTAATTCATATTAGAAAAGAAAAAAAATACCCAAGTCGATGAACACATTTTGAAAAAGGAATTGCAGTCAATGTGTATTGTAACTAACAAGCTTTCAGGTACTGAGCTATACAAAGGTTAATGACACGTACTTGAGACTTCACTGAAAACCTCTAAGGATTTTCTTCAAATGTTTTTCAAATACTGATGAAGAGGGAACAAGTATTCTCATACTACTTACTTGTCAGGTTTAGAATGGGTAATGATTTCCAAAAATAGAAATCTTCCTGTTTCGCATGTAGGCAGCTGGTTGTGCCATGTAGTATTGTTCTCAAATTTTTCTACCTGTGACTGCAGCTAGTACACAGGCTCCTATAATCATTGCTTAATAAGGCAGAGAGACTTCTGTGGACATTTCCCAGAGTTATATTATCAACCCTAAAAAAAAATAATGCCATGCCAGTACTTAATGGAAATGTTTCACAGTAATATTTGGCATATTCATTAGCCAAATATAATTGAATTATTTAATCTGCAGGTACAAGAAAGACATACACATGTCAATAAACACCCACACACATACACTATATATATATATATATATATATATTTACACATATAAGCATAGATAGATATGGTATGGATTAAATATAGATATAGATATAGATAAAGCTAATTCATGGATAATTTGAACTTTGCAGTAAATAATAATTAGCATAGTATTTCTTCAGATAAACAAAAGATCTTGAAGAAATAGTTTAGCTATAAGCATACACCTCCTATAAAGTAACGAACTGAAAGCAGAAGGAATACAACATTTTTAATTGCTACCTCCTTTCAATTAGAAGATAAAATTTTACCCTAAATGATTTCTTAATGATTTATACATTTCTTTGTTTCCATAAAGGAGGGTCAAGGAAACCATGAAAGCAAAACTTAAAAGAAGAAGGATATTATATGGCTGCTAAGAAAGTTCATGTGATCTTAGACTTCCTTGAGAGTCAATGAATAAAGAGATTTTGGTCATCCTACACTCTACCACAGTTTAGCTATATTTAGAGTACAGCATTCAGCTTAGGCATTAAATTTCGGACATACAATGAAAAGCAAGAAAATGTCCAAAGAAATACAATTCGAATTATGAACAACACAAGATATAAGAATAAATTGAAGCAATCCTGGTTGTCTAGCCTGGAAAAATGAAGGAAGAATAAAAATATAGCTGAATTAAAACATTTAAAGCAGGGGCAGCTAGATGGCACAGTGAGTAGAATACCAGCCCTGTTGTCAGCAAGACCTGAGTTCAAATCTGGCTTCAGACACTTGACACATTTACTATCTTTGTGACCTTGGGCAAGTCACTTAACCCCAAGTTGCTCTGCCCCAAAAAAATATTTAAAGCATTGTCACATGGAAGTGGGGTTGGTTTATTCTTCATGGCCCCAAACATAAAAGAACAGTGATTGAGAATTAGAAGGGGAACTTAAGCAGTAGTAGAAGTGAAAAAAAAATTTCTAAGAACTGGAACTACAGTGAATTGAAATGAGTTACCATGAGATGTAGCCTCACTCGATTTACCTCTTTTGGCAGAAGAGTATTCAATTATATGCCATAATTTGTTCAGCTATTTTTCAGTTGATTATTTACAACTCTTAAAAAGAAGTTGCTGTAAATATTTAGGTTCACAAGAGTCCTCCTTTTCTTTTTTTCTCCTTTCTTTAATTTCCTTGCAACTGGTATTGATAGGCCAAAGAGTTATAGTTTAGCCGGTTTTGGAATATAGATCCAAATTTCTTTCCAGAATGAGTGCACCAATTGATAGTTCCACCAATAGTGCATAATTATGTCAATTTTTTATAGTTCCTCCAAAAATATTCCATTTTCTTCTTATTTCTTTCTTCCACTTTGCCAATCTGATGGGTGCAAAGTAGAACATTAGAACTGCCTTAATGTGGATTTATTGAATTATTACAAATTTTGTCCATCTGTTTTATAGCTATTGGTAATGTGGAGGGGCAGAGCAAAGATAGTGGGGTAAAAGCAGGGTCTTGCTTGAGCTCTCCCCCAAATCCCTCCAAATATCTATAAAAATGACCCTAAATAAACTCTAGAGTTACAGAATCCAGTAAATGACAGAGTGAAACAAGTCTCCAGCCCAAGACAGCCTGGATGGTTGCTGGGAAGGGTATATCACACAGTGCTGAGAGAAAAAAAAAAAACAACCCAGCTTGAGCCACTCTGGCACCGACTAGGTCAGAGAATCCCTAGGGGAGCATGCCTCAGAGTACTGAATCACTGGGCTGTGGCAGTTTCCAGACATCTCAACCCATTAATGCCAAAGACAATTTACCAGTTCAGTGAGAAAACTCTGTTGGACATGTGTGAGAGAAGGGTGCAGTGTTGTCCCAGCCCCAGGATGGCAGAGGTGACTGCAGCAGGGGCAGCAGTAGCAGGAACAGCAACTGTTTCTGCAGCTTCAGGGCCTCAGACAGTGGAAAGAATCAAGCAGCTGGTCAGAGTTGGAGTGCAGAGTTCGGTTTTCTGGTGCTGAGACAAGATTCTCTTGCTTTTCTGCGCTTGTATCTGGGTTCTAGCTCTGAGTGGTAGTTCTGGGTTGAGCAGAAGCCCTGGTGTGGCAGAGCTTGTCATGACTGTGAAGAGAGGCTCCTCCTCATAGTTCCAAACAGAAAAGAGTGCTTGAGGCCTAGACCAGAGCACAGGCCACTATTGGAGTAAACACCTCTCCTTTCACTCATACCACCTCAGAAGAACTGAAAATGTACATGTGCCTAGAAGTAGCTCTGAAAACAGCAACAAGAAACCCTTGAAGCTTGGGACACAGCAGTCTCTGCTCTGGAAGCAGTCATACCTAGTCAAAGAGCTCAAAAGTCATTTAATTTGCTGGGAAAATGAGCAGACAGTGTAAGAAAACTCAGACTACAGAATCTACCTCAAGTGACAAAAAACATCAAAACATAGAGCAGACAACAAAGACAAAGAACCTACATAAAAAGCATCCAAGAAAAATATGAATTAGTCTCAGGTCATGGAAGAGGTCAAAAAGGATTTGGAAAATCAAATAAGAGAAGCAGAGGGAAAATTGGGAAAAGAAATGAGAGGGATGTAAGAAATCATGAAAATCAACTCAACAGTTTGCTAAAGGACACCCAAAAAATGCTGAAGAACATAAAACCTTAAAATTAGACTAAACCAAATGGCAAAAGAGCTCCAAAAAGGCAATGAGGAGAAGAATTCCATAAAATTCAGAATTGGCCAATTAGAAAAGGAGGACCAAAAGCTCACTGAAGAAAATAATTCCCTAAAAATGAGAATGGAGCACGTGGAAGCTAAAGATTTTATGAGAAATCAAGAAATTTTGAAACAAAAACAAAAGAATGAAAAAAAAACCAGAAGACAATGTGAAATATCTCATTGGAAAAACCTCTGACCTGGAAAATAGATCCAGGAGAGAGAATTTTTTTTTTTTGTCACAAAAAAATTATGTTTTATTAATTTTTTTTTATTTTTAGTTTACAACACACGGTTCTACATAATTTTGAGATCCAGATTTTCTCCCCTCCCTCCCCCCTCCCTCCCCAAGACGGCATGGAATCTCATATGACTACTGTGTATAACTTCGCATTGAATTAATTTATACACTAGTCAAGTTCTGGAAAAGAATTATGACCAATGGGGTGAATCATGAGAAAGAAGAGACAGAACCAAAAAAAAAAACCCAAAAACAAAAAGAAAAGAGAAGAAAAAAGGCGAGCATGAAGTGTGCCTCAATCTGCATTCAAACTTCACAGTTCTTTCTCTGGATGAAGATAGCATTCTCCATCGTGAGTCCCCTGGAGTTGTCCTTGCACCTTACGTTGCTGAGAAGAGCGAAGTATGTCAGGGTTGGTCCTCACAGAATCCATATATCTGTGGTTGTGTACAATGTTCTCCTGGCTCTGCTCCGCTCACTCAGCATTATATCGTGTAGGTATTTCCAGATTGTTACGAAGTCCGTATCATCCCCATTTCTTATGGCACAATAGTATTCCATTACTTTCATATACCACAGCTTGTTCAGCCATTCCCCAATTGATGGGCATCCCTTTGATTTCCATTTCTTGGCTACCACAGAAAGAGCCACTATAAATATCCTTGTACATATGGGTCCTTTTCCCGCTTGTGTGATTTCTTTGGGATACAACCCTAGAAGTGGTACTGCTGGGTCAAAGGGTATGAACATATTTATAGCCCTTTGGGCATAGTTCCAAACTGCTCTCCGAAAATGGCTGGATCAGTTCACAACTCCACCAGCAATGCAAGCAACTGTTCCAATTTCCCACATCCTTTCCAGCAGTTTATCATTCCACTGTTTTGTTATTTTAGCCAATCTGACAGGAGAGATGTGGTATCTAAGAGTTGTTTTGATTTGCATTTCTCTAATCAGTAGTGATCCAGAGCATTTTTTCATATGCCTATAGATAGCTTTAATTTCTTCCTCTGAAAACTGCCTGTTCATATCCTTTGACCATTTCTCAATTGGGGAATGGCTTGTATTCCTATATATTTGGCTCAGTTCCCTGTATATTTTAGAAATGAGGCCTTTATCAGAGAAACTAGTTGCAAAGATTTTCTCCCAATTTTCTGCTTCCCTCCTAATTCTTGTTGCATTGGCTTTTTTTGTACAAAAACCTTTCAATTTAACATAATCAAAATTATCTATTTTGCATTTTGTAATGCTCTCTATCTCTTGTTGGGTCATGAATTCTTTACTTTTCCATAAATCTGATAAGTAAACTATTCCTTGCTTTCATTACTATTTTCAGAATTTACTTCCCATTTACCCTCTCAATTCCTCATTGCTCTCTCAAAGTCTAAATATTAAACCTTAAAGATTTAGGATCATTACTAATTTGAAAATTTGTAGCTGCCCAAACATTTGGTCCATTTCAATCACATCCTCTGGGTGAATATAGTCCATAATACATAAATTTAAAGAATTACAATACTATATAAAGCATGTGTAGTTCATAATAAAATCCTATTTAATTACATAGTGACCTACTGTAAAATGGGATATTAAAATGTCAAGATAATTTCATACTCCTCTACCTTCATACTGATTAGCACAACTTAAGTTTCATGCCAATCAACTTTCATAGAGTATAGAAAACTATATTTTCCACATATTTTGGAAACATTTATATGTACGTATATACATTTTTGTATGACACAGCAATGATATGATGTTTTTGAAAGGCAAACAATTCAACAAAATTTACAATGGTTATAATATGAATTCTCATGAGAGCAATAAAACAGAATATATATGTATATATATGTAGATGAGAGAGTTCTTTCAGATCACACATAACTGTGTTTATGTATGTATATGTGTGTGTGTGTGTTTTAGTTCATATACACACACTTCCATAATTGCTTTCAGACCTGAGAATTCTGTGATGGGAGCTCCCAGGAAGCTACTCTCTCTACTAATACATATCTAAAACTTTTGGTCTCATGACATAATCTAGAGGCATTAGGAGGTAAAGTGATTCCCCAAGGTCACAGATAGAGTATTTGCCAGAGGTTAGGTTTATATTCAAGACTTCCTAACTTCAAGGCATGCATTTGCTCTACATCCCACCATGTTGTCTCTCC
Source organism: Trichosurus vulpecula (assembly GCF_011100635.1). NCBI lineage: Eukaryota > Metazoa > Chordata > Mammalia > Diprotodontia > Phalangeridae > Trichosurus > Trichosurus vulpecula. Next base: position 414,570,253 of record NC_050576.1, on the reverse strand, counting down.
TTATGAAGATGGCATTAATTTCTAGTCAGAACAATACATCATATAATAAAGCACTTGTATATCACTGAGATCACTAGATGACTCCAAACAAGGCCTTTCCCAAATGTTTTGCACAACAACAATACCTTTGGAATACGTGCATTGCATCTTGAGGTGCCTGCTTTGAAGGACAGCATTCATTTAGAGGTATACAGTTTTGTTTCTAAACAAAATGTACACATTATTTATAGTCATACATTCTACTTTGTCCTTGATTTTATGAATGTTTATGTATCTGACAAGCATATCCATAACTTCATAAATTTTGCTAAATAAACAACCTGGGTAGAAAGAAAGGAAAGAATGGTAGGACATATGACATAATTAGAAAAATGGAGATTTGGCTTACCAGTTATTGCAAGAAACTCATTAATGTAGATAAAATATCTTATAAAGAAATGAAGATCTGCCTATTTAATGTTTAATTCATAAGAGAACAAAATGGGCTCTGCAGTTTAAAAGCTGTGTGACTTACCATGAAACATTTTTTCTTATTTATCAAAAAGTCTCAGAAATCTATGCAATCTTTAAACATTTTGAAAATACAATGTTATACATTCGAATTTACCTGCTTCACTGAAATAAAGAGTGTCATTCTTCTTCATGTGTTATATTGTATATAATTCTAATGTTAAATTTTAAAATTACGTATTTTTATACTTTTTGAGTTATTTAGGCAGGTAAATTAATATATGATCTGATCTTTACTCCGTTTTCCTTAGTATTACATCCAAATAGGTCAGTTTTTTTCAAAAATACTGTACTCTCTGAATTATTGCATTAGTTTGACAGTCTGGGTAGCTTAGTGGATAAATTGTGGTATTTTAATATGTGAGACTTCAGTTTGTGTTTAACATCTATATAAATGCAAGCTTTTATTTTACCAATAATATTTACAGAGTTACAGACCTATGGACAATTTTACAATGTTAATGTTACAAAGTTTGCATTAGAATCCCTTTGCCTTTGAAATGACAAAAAACAATTATATACTACACAAGCAAAATATCTAAATATATTAAAGACATCTCTGAATGGATTAGTGGGATAGTTGATAGCAGCTGAGTTTTAGCAGTATTCTTTTGTGCTCTGAGTAAAAGACAGGTTAGGTACTTCCAGAGCTCATATCAGGGAGCAGCAATCAAACATTGCCCTAAATCAAATTTCTTTGCAAACATAGACAACTTGCAAGTTCCAAACTTTTCCCAAAGATCCTGGAATAATACAATACTCAATACCTCAAGCAGGCAGCAACAAGACCATTCCAGATGTTACCTCTATAAATGTTGTACAGCCTAGCCCTAATATCAAAATTCTGAATATATACTGGAAGAATAGCCAAACAGCAACAACATAAAAGAACCCTGTTTTGGGGGTGGAGTCAAGATGACTTTTTGAAAGGAAGGAACTAATGGAGCTCTCTCAAAAATTCTGTCAGATATGTCTACAAACGTGAATACAAGCAGATTTAAGAGAGTTAGAAGCCACTAGTAGACTGAGAGGGGTAGGAGCACACAGACCTGCACCAGAACAAACCAACCAGGAACAGCAGAGGAATCCAGCCAGTCCATGGGTCTGGGAGAACACTGGGTGAGCAAAACACCAGATCAGAAACAGCTCCAGGGCAAAAGTACCGGCTATGCCCATGACTGAGCCACAGGCCTCTCAGCCCAGAACTGGAGTCTGATGGAGTAAAGTGCAGAGCCTGTGACCTCAGGAGCAGCTAGCCTGGAGGCCTCCAACCCACAGTCTAAAGGTTTGAACTCACCTTCTTGAAAATCCAGGTGCTGTGATGTGCAGGTAAAACAGCTTTTATCCCTCCCTTGAGTAAACTGAAAAAAAAAAGTAATACCTCAGGAGAAACAGAGGAACCAGAAGTGGAGCTTCAGTAGAGACAGAAGTGGGGGAGAGGGCCCTTCCTGTATTGGTGGAAGGACACTAGTGCAGGCAGAGAGGTGTCCCAGAAGCCCTCACCTCAGCCGAACAATGAGAGTAAATGAGCCTGAGTGGGTGGAACTCCCTAACATCACAGATTCCAACACAAGAAAATTGGGACAGAGCCCCCTGAGCTTCAGAAACAGAGATCCACTTTAGAAGCCAGGAGAAAAAAAAAAAACCACCATGAAAAAACACTCTAAGAAGCCAAAGACTATTGATTTGTATTATGGAGACAGGGAAGACCAAAATACCAATTCAGAAGAGGACAGCATGGACACTACACCCACATCTGAAACCTCAAGAGAAAGTGAACTGGTCTCCAGACCAAAAAACATTCCTGGAAGAACTCAAGGAGGACTTTAAAGATCAAATTAGGGAGGGAAAAGAAAAAATGGAAAAATGGAAAAAAATTAAATAAGGAAAACAAATCTTTGAAAGGTAAAATCGGGGAACTGGTTAAGGAAAATCAGAATATAAATGGAGGAAATATCTCATTGAAAAGTAAAATCAACCTAATGGAAAAGGAGATAGAGAAGATAGAGGAAGAAAACAAAACATTAAAACATCAAGAATGCAATGGAACACTATTGTGCTATAAGAAATGGGGAAGATACAGACTTCATAATAACCTCGAAAAACCTACATGATATAATGCTGAGTGAATGGAGCAGAACTAGGAGAACATTATACATAAACACAGATATATGGATTCTGGGATGACTAACCTAGATAAACTTAGCTCTTCTCAGCAATACAAGGTTCAAAGACAACTCCAAAGCACTCATGAGGGAGACAGATATCTACAACCAGAGAAAGAACTATGGAGACTGAATGCAGATGAAGCAAACTGTTTGCTCTCCTTTTTTGCCTTTTGTTTTTTTTTCTCTCTTTTGTTTTTGTTTTGTTCCTTTTTTCTCATGATTCATTCCACTGGTAATAATTCTTCTTTACAATTTGACTATTGTGTAAATAAGTCCAATGTGAAGTTATATGTAGAAGATGTATTGAATTTCATGCCACCCTGGGGAGGGAGGGGGGAAGGGGCGGGAAGAAAATCTGGAACTCAGGATCATGTAGAACTGAGTGTTGTAAACTAAAAATAAAAAAAAAATAAAAAAAGTAAAAAAAATAACCTTGTTATAACAAGCTTTTATTGTAGAAGAAATGATCAAGACATAAAAATCCAAATAACATACACACTCACTTGTGTATCTTATCCTACAGGAAAGTAAGTGGGAAGGGGACAAGAGGATGAGGCGGGGATGATAGAAGGGAAGGCAGACTGGGAAAGGGAGTAGTCAAAAGCGAACAGTTTTTAAAAGGGACAGGGTCAAAGGAGAAAATAGAATAAATAGGAGAGCAGAATAGGATGGAGGGAAATACAGTTAGTCATTCACAATTAGACTATTACGGAAGTGTATTGCATAATGAAACATGTATAACATATATTGAAATGCTTGCCCTCTTAATCAGGGTGGGTGGGGAAGGAAGAAGGGAGAGAATTCGGAACTCAAAGTTTTAAAAACAAATCTTAAGAAAGATTACAGCAACTTATGAGGAGGATAATACACTTTGATCACATAGGATTTATACCACAAATGTAGGGCTGGTTCAATATTAGAAAAAAAACTATCAGCATAATTGATTATTTCAACAACAAAACTGATAGAGACTGTATGAGTATTTAAACAATGCAGAAAAAAAACTTTTGTTAAAATACAATACCCATTCCTATTAAAATACTAGATTGCATAAGAATACATGGAGCCTACCTTAAAATGATAAGTAGCAGCTACATAAAACCATCAGCACACATTTTATGTAATGGGGATAAGCTAGACACATTTCCAATAAAAGTGGTGATGAAACAAGTATGTTCCTTATCACTGTTGTTACTCAATATGGTACTAGAAACATTAGCTTTAGAAATAAGAAAAGAAAAATAAATTGCAAGAATTAGAATAGGTAAAGAAGAAAATAAGTTATCACTCTTTTCAGATGTTATGATGATATACCTAGAGAATCCTAGAGAATCAATTAAAAAATTACTTAAAAATAAATGACTTCAGCAAAGTTGCAGGGTATAAAATAAACCCAAATAGATCATGAACATTTCTATATATTACTAAGAAAGCCCAACAGCAAGAGACAGAAAGAGAAATTCTATCTAAAATTCCTGTAGCCGTTATAAAACATTTGGGAGTGTACCTACCCAAACAAACCCAGGAAGTATTTGAACACAATTACAAAACACTTTTCACAGAAATAAATTAAAATTTAAATAATTGGAAAAAAATCAGTTGTTGGTGGCTTGGCTGAGTTAACATAACAAAAATGACAATTCTACCTAAATTAATTTACTTATTCTGTGTCATACCACACTACCAAAAATTATCTTATAGAGCTAGAGAAAAATAATATCAAAATTCATCTGGAAGAACAAAAGGTCCAGAATATCAAGGAAATTAATGAAAAGAAAACCAAGGGAAAATGGCCTAGCTATACCCAGTCTTAATTTGTATCACAAAGCAGTAATCATCGAAACTACTTTATCCTCACTAAGAAATAGAGGGGTAGATCAGTGAGATATTTTAGGTACATAACATACAGTAGTCAATGATTATAGAAATCTACTGTTGGGCAAACCCAAAGACCCCAGGTTCTGGGATAAGAATTCACTATTTGACAAATCCTGCAGGGAAAACTGGAAAACAGTATGGCAGAAACTGGGCGTAAACCAAGATCTTACACCATATATCAAAATAACGTCCAAATGTGTACACGACTCAGATATAAAAACTGGTAGTATAAACAAATTAGAGGGGCCAGGAATATTTTATCTGTCAAATTTATAGGGAATAGAGGTATTTATGACCAAACAAGAGACAGAGCACATTATGAAATGCAAAATGGAGAATTTTGATTACATGAAATTGAAAGGTTTTTGCACAAATAAGGCCAATGCAACCAAAATTAGTAGGGAAAGAGAAAACTGGGGAAGAATTTTTATGACTAGTTTTTTTTTTTTCTGATAAAGGCCTCATTTCTAAAATATCTAGAGAACTAAACCAAATTTGCAAGAATGAGTTGAAAAAATGGTCAAAGATGAACAGGCAGTTTTCGGTGCAAGAAATTAAAGCTATCTATGTTCTGGAAAAATGCTATAAATCACTAGTGATTAGAGAGATGCAAATCAAAACAACTCCAAGGTACCACATAACACCTATCTGATTGGCTCACATGACAAATAGGAAAATTATACATTTTGGAGAAGATGTTGGAAAGTTAGAACACAAATTCTTTGTTGGTGTAGTTGTGAGTTCATCCATCCATTCAGGACAGCAATTTGAACTATGACCAAAGGGCTATAAAAATGTGCATACCCTTTGACCCAGCAATACCACTTCTAGGGCTGTATCACAAAGAGATCACAAAAATGGGAAAAAAGACCCATATGTATAAAAATATCTATAGCAGCTCTTTTGTGGTAGCCAAAATCTGGAAACTGAGTGGTTGTCCCTCAACAGTGGAATGGCTGAACATGTGGTGTATGAAGATATTTGAATACTATCGTGCCATAAGAAATGATGAACAAGCAGACTTCAGAAAAACCTGAAAAGACTTATCCAAACTGATCCTGAGTAAATTGAGTAGAAACAGCAGAGCATTGTACACATTAACAGTCACAGTGTGCAATGACTGACTTTGAGAGACTCAGCCCTTCTCAGCAATGCAAGGACCTGAAACAATTCCAAGGACTCAAAATGGAAAATACCATCCATATCCAGATAAAGAACTATTGAGTCTGAATGCAAATTGAAGCACACTATTTGCTCTCTTTTTGTTGTTGCTGTTGTTTTGTTTTGTTCCTTGGTACTTGTGGTTCCTGCCCTTGATTCTAATTCTTCTTTACAACATAATTTAGGAGAAAATATATTACAACATGAACATATGTGTAGCACCTATATCAGATTATCAGCTCTTTTGAGGTGGGGGAGGGAAAGAAAGGGGAAAATATTTAAAACTGAAAATCTTATGAAATGAATGTTAAAAACAAATTAAATAAATAAATTTATTTAAAAAAATTAAAATGATATTACCCAAAATTTCAGTTCTATTCACCTTTCAGTTAGAATTTTCTTATATTTAAAAAAAATGCACTTTATTGGTGAGCAATTTTCTTTGAGTCAATTAAAACCCTTATAAAATCCCCTGCTTCTAAAACTAGAAAATAAAATTGGTTAGGATTCCTTCATTATATTAAAATATTTAGTACAGAACTTTGTTTCTCAGCAATGGCTTTAACTATGGCAGTTAAGTACTTTGAAATATACTGTTGAAATAATAAATGAGGAAAAAAAAGCCATCATTGTATTTACCATATAATGGCAAAGACAAGTTGAATCACTGATATTGAGAAATGCCAGAATCCCAGTTTTCAAGTATCTCCAAAAATGTGGTGAATGTGAGTCATTTCTTTCTGAAATATAATTGAATGTATTATGTTGGTATTGTAGGACAGACAGACATCCACATCATAGATTAATTTATATTAATTACACAATTTCTTTGGTTCATAATGATTTTCACTTATAAATTGTGAAGATGAATGGGCCATGTTATCCCACCAATTTGACAGTGTTCCCTACTTGTGACAGCAAATTTCCTTCCAAATAAATGACTGTCCAAAATCAATGTCTATGATAGAAAAGGAAAAAAAAAGATTGATTTAGCTCATAAAATCTGTGTTTCAAAATGAGACTTCTGAAGAATATTCTTTCCAGGGGACTATGGAAATAAGGGAGTAGACATACATATATTCTTTTTTGATTATGAGAGTGTGACGAATAACAGCTTCAACAATTATTTCCCATTTTTCATAAAGCTAAAGTTCAGTTTCTAATAAGTCAAGAGAAGTTCCATGACATTTGCTCACTTCCTCAGGGCTCTAAACTATCAGTTGACTAGAAAGCAAAGTGTTATTTGCTACCTTCACTCACAGATCTACACTTTGAAATCTTTGAGAATTGTATGTGGATGATAGCATGATTGGTCAAAGAAAAGAAAAGAAGAAGGAAGAATAATATTCATCTGACTTACCCTTATTACTATGAGCTTCACAGTGTTGTCTACATTCCTAGAAATTCCTTAAAGCCTAGGTGTTGATCCCTTACAGACATTGTCATGAGCTCAAGGTAAAAACAACAATTATGATGGTGGTGATGATGATGATGATGATGATGATGATGATGTTGATGATGATGATGATGATGATGATGATATAAAAGTCCCAGAGTTTGTTCATGGTCTGGTTTAACTTTCTATCCTGAAAAGCATGGTATAGTTTTCATCTAATACTTTTGGTTCAGTACCTCAGATATTGAGATATCTCATATCTGAGATAAGCCCCCAGACAGTTTCTAGAGGTTAAAATATTCCCCAGCATTGAGCCACATCAAGTTTTTATTCTGGGTACTGTTTCCATTGTGTTTCAGGGGATGTGACTTAGCCCACTGTGTATCTAAATCTGTGGAATAAATGGATTCTTTCATACTTTGATATTAGGGAATGAAGAGATTCCCAGTTATGGTAAATTTGAGCCATTGGCTTTTAGAATAGAGCATCATCATTATTAAATTCTTTCCATTTTAATTTCAGGGACAAGAATTCTCCATGACAGCTTAAACAGCAATCATTAGAAATCAAATAAACTGTCAGCTGCTGAAATTAAAAGGGTTAGAAGGAAGTTTCATTGCTTCTTAAAATATCTGGGGAGACTCACTGAGTGTGAATGTTTTCCTACTAATTTATTTGATCCTTTGTTATTGGCTTGGAAGGGAGGAAGATTAGCATGATTGGATCTCACTGGCTTGCTCTGCCTAGTAATCAGACTACACAGCTGCAACTTTTGTGAAGGATTCTGTGCCCAGCCCCCCCAAAAGTAGGTCATCTGGATGTGAGAAATCCATTAATTACTACAGTACTCTTTTGATTCTTCATTGACAGTGTTCGTCTTGGTCAAATGCCTATGGTACTGTGCTAGAGTACCCAAAGGCATCAGATCACTGCCAAAACTGGACAAAGGCTACTTGCTGTGTATCAATCATTAGTCTTTTAATCCTAGAGGCAAGCAGCTACTCCTCCTGTGCCTACAAGGGATGTCAAAATTTCCCAATGTTTCTTCTTACTGAGTGTCATTTGATACTAAACTGTATATCTAACAGGAAATAAATTTTTTTTTCCATTATGAACATAATGGTGAGTTTTTAGGGTATATTCATGATAACAAAAGTCAGCTTTACCTAGTTCTGGATTCAGTAGGCTATTTCTTTAGAGAAAAAGAAAGTTGATCCCATTTTTTCTTCCACTTAGGGTCCCTGCTTTCAAGAAATCTAAGCTGTGTTACCCCAGATGGCAAAAGGCACACCAAGTTGTGTTATTAAAATTAGTAAAAATTGAGGCCTACCTTAGTAATCTGAGGGTATCTTGAACCATGTTATATGGATATGCTATTGGCCATGAGATAAAATCAGAGGCAGATCATTTATACGAAGATTTCTACTTTTTTCTGATTTTGTTGGAAAAGTAAATAAAATAACCTTTTGTTACGGGCCAAGTTAGAGCTGAGCCTCCTTGGATCTCCATGCCCAGGGCCTGCTGAGATAAACTCAGGGCTCTGAGATATGGGTGGAGCCAGGAAGAGGGGTCTCGCCTTTGTGGCCTCCGTAGCAATTCCAGGTCTTTGCCCAGACCTGCTTGAGCACATGGAACTTCTGGCTCTCGGTCTGGGCTTGCCAGAGTACATGGAACTTCCGGTTCTTTGTCAGGACTGCCTGACCACAGGGAGCTTCCGGTTAGCCTGGGAAGAGAAGGGTAGGAGAGTAGGCGGAACCAGGGTGGCCCTAATGCCTACGTAAACAAAGATGCAAAAATGCTGCTTGTTGAAACAATAAACGGAGTCATTCACCACCTTTGGCTCCTGCCCCATACATCGTCTGTGAGATCAGGCCTTTTGCTAGGCAAAGGCCTGGGTCTTGGGCGGGTAACAGACTCCCCTGAGTTGGTTGTTGAGGCGGAGGACTCACAACAACCTTTGAATTGATTCTTACGGCTAATTGGCTAAGATTTTGCTTTCTATATAGTTAAAGTCTTACTAACATATGAAGTTCCAGTTTTCTCATAAGTAAAATTAAAATGTTGGATTCACTAACCTTTAAAGTTCCCTCATCTCTCAAACTATGATTTTATGATCCTTATTCCTTTCCTTTCCAGGTTCCTATCTAGAGGTAAAATGAATTCCCTCAAAATCATAACATTAAATGTCTCTAGCCCTCATTCATACTTGGTCCCCTGATCTTGTTTATCTTCTTTCAGCATGGCCTCAGCAAAATGAGCTAAACAACATTTAAAATAAATTTTATAAACTGAATTGAAAGGAGAAGTCAAATATGTTAGCCAAAAGACATTGGACTCACTAGTCTAAATAGCCTCTGATCCTGTGAAAGGCAGTATACTAAAGTTTAAAGGTCAGTAAATTTGAGGCAAGAGCACCTGGTTTCAAAATTCATCCTTTATATTTATTACCTGTCTGACAGGCAAATTATTTCACATTTCTGGGCCTCAGATTTCTAATTTATGAGTTGAAAGATTTGGATTAGATGTCTTATAGGGTCCCTTCCAGTGTCAAATCGGTGATCCTAAGATCCAACAAGTACTTCTGCTTCACCCCTCATTCATTTTCTCAGGGAAAATGGGGAATGTAGCCCTCAAGAATCTTGATGGATAAGTGCTTTCAAGAAGCAGCCCTCATGCATATCAAAGCAAAATTATCAAATGGAAAGCTTGTTATCATCTCCTAGTTCCCATATTCCCTTCCATTTGTCTTGCTGCTAAATCCTTATTGCCCACTAGGCTAAACAGCTGATTGTGGCACTCTAGGCCACCCTTAATGTCCATATACTCAGCAATCTGGCATAAACACACCCTGCTGGAAGTCTCAGTCAAGAAATCCCAAAAGGAACAAGAGACAGAAAATGCTTTTTCTCAAGTTTTCAAAAGTTTGCCAAAGCTATCATGATTCTATAACAAGTTTCATAGCTATTCTTTGTAGTCACTATCTTGGAAGATATTCAGTTTATCCCTTTCATATCTCTGGGGTACCTAAAATTATGGAAATTAAAAAAAGGAGGAGACAAGTTTCTCAGTAGGACAAAGGCACATAAATTGTTACATCTACTTATTTTGATATTCGTCTTAATAACTACTCCTCCAGGCCCTCAATAACCTTTATCCTTACCCATTCTTGTTATCAGCTTTCTATAAATATGATAAAGAATCTGCCCAATGCACTCATGACCCTATTTTACTTGATTTAACAACTCCAAAATCCAATGTAGCCACTGGATTGCCCATTTGTTTTCTCTTTTTTCTCTGCATTCTTCAGTACATATTTCTTTTCCACTACTATGTGTCTTTCATATCTATTATATCTCATGGTTAGAGGAACCTTAGATTCATGTAATATAATCTATATAATAGGAACTTCTCCTGAAAAAACATGTCATGTGGTTATCTGGAAAATACTTAGCAAACTAGTGTGAGGACAAACCAATTATACTGAGAGAAACCTCATTGACCTTCTGCAAATTCAGTAAAGGGGAAGTTGTTTTTTGTTTATTGTTTTGTTTGTTTGTTTTGTTTTTGCGGACAGAGCCACAAATCTCTCTCTAAATTTCTGCCCATTGTTCTTATTTCTGATCTATAGGAGCAAGCAAAATCATCAATTTTCTCTTCCATACAGTAGTTTTTTTTTAAGTATTTTAAGACAAATTTTACATATCTTTTAAGTTTTCTTACCTACAAATAATATCCCACATTCTCTCATCATCTTGGTCTTTATCATTTGAATGTACTCCACTTTTTCATTGTCCTTTCTTAGTTCTTGGGCCTACATGTGAAGACAATAATCCATATATAGACTGAATAATCATTGTAACGTTGGAGTATCATCTACATCATTGAGAAAACTATGCCTCCCTTGTGGCAGCCTAAGAACTAGTTGGATTTTTTTTTACTGTTGTTACACCTTCAACACTTTTCATGTGTAAATTATTGATGGTGTGTTGAAACTTCCACACCATGGGTCTGCTTCTGCATGTCTCTCAGGGTTGTTATGGAGAAAGAACTTAAAAAAATGAAGGAATATATAATGTAAATGATTATTGTTATCATTATTTATCTTGTTCTCTTTTATTTTTCTTTAGACACTCAGACATGTGCTAGGATAAATCACTATGCTGCCATTATTATTTTATGCATGATATTCAGCAAACTATAGTTCAGGTGGATAAAATAGCTACTTTTTAAAATAAGTGAATAAAATTTTTAGGATGCAAGCTTGGCAAGTATATACTCACTGAAACTTTGATGCAATTACAGAAACAAGCAGAATGACAGGAAGAATATGTAACATGTCAAATTTCCTTTGGTATGTTCTTTATATTTTAAAAACTTCTCATCCCATGTGGACTGAGATTGTTAATATTAATTTTAGATTTGATATTTTGGTTATATTTTCCTATATGAAAGTAATTATTAATTTTATAAACTAATATTATGTTCAGGCTGTTGTGGGCAAGAGATCTGTCTTTAATGATATTATAGATAAAATACAGTCTATTTTTTAATTCTCAAGGATACTTTGAAGTTTGTATTTGTAATATGGTTATTACATGACAGTTAAAGAAAAAAAATAAGAAGCTTCTGGTATATAATTTTAGTTACTTGATTATGTCTTTCTTGGTATCCAGTCTATGCATTTTTTTTGCCTACTGAAATGATACGTTGCAAAATTTTTATCACTTAGTAATCTACAATGAGTATCAAAAAAACTGGGAATTTTAACGATAACCCTTTCATAAAATGAGATGTTAGCAACCCAATTATTAATTCCTACTATGAACTGCTTTTTTTTTAAAAAAATAAACATATCTCCATGACTTAGCAATTTGTTTTTTAGCAACATACCTTTGGATAAGTTCATGTGGATGTCACCATGGAACACCCCTTGATACATTTCATGTATCTTAACCATTTCATAGAATCCATTTGTGACAAACAACACTCATTTATCCTTTATTCATTAATTTATCATCTATACATCTATATCTATTTTTATGTGTATATGTTTATTACTTGGTGTATTATGATATATCTTGCTTTCTTATGATACCAGAAAAAGAAGGCATTCTATTTCATCTGTTGATTCTCTTTAGCAGACTGATCAACATAAAGGATGCTGTTCCATTTTTTTTCCTGAGATTTATAGAAGCATTTTCAAAAACCTTGGCCAGAATATTCAACCAAAGTGTAGAACTGACAGAGTCCAACTAGTTGTTCTTTCAGCATTCCTACTATACCTTAACAGAAAACTGAGGTCATACAAACTCTCAACACTTTTGATCACTTTGGCTGAAATTCCAAATGCTTACCACTCACCCCCCATGGCATAACTCTTGTGTTGGACTTTAAAGGAGTTCCTTCTTTTTTGTTTCCTTCTTTCTCCTTTTTTAGTTCTTATTTACATTTATATTTTCACTATTTATCATTTTGATTCTTCACTGTGGTGGTGCTTCATAATTTACTTCCACAAATATTCATGTTATAGAAAGATGGACTTTTGTAGGTCTGAAAATCTTGGGATAATTGAAAAATATTCCATATTTTTTTAAATGTGTCTCAGCCCAATATGCTCCTACTACTAAGTTCTGGATTAAGCTCTGTATCCCAATGTACTAATTTTCAATATGTATCTCTGTGTTTTTCTCCCTCTGCATCTCTATCTACCTCTATATCTATCTCTCCAACTCTACCCATATCTGCTATTTCTACCTAAAATGAATATATGTCAGTATATATATATATATATATATATATATATATGTCATACAATATTTCAATCAGTCTATATTAAAATAAGTCATTAAGACAAATCTATTGGGTCTTCCAAAAATTTAAAAGAAAAATTTTAATGACTTTCCTCTATCATTCTTGTAATAGGCAACTTAAAGACTAAAAGGGGTAAATCAGAATTATAGAGATTATGTTTCTTTTGCTATGAGAGTGCATTTCCTCTGGCTGTCAGGGGTCAGGGGCAAGGGTGATCATAGCTGAGCAGCCAGGTAAAGGCACCAGTTCTCCTAAAAGCCAGCTGTCATCTAAGCTGTCTTAGAACTTGAAATTATTTGAACTTTTGAGTGAGGCACAAAAAAAGTACTGTCAGCCACAATTAAGCTCTGTCCACTTGTCATTTGAAAACCTAGCCTCGTGACAATTTTGTTACAGTGTTCATTATAATTTCATAATTCTTGTGACTTAAGTCAGAAAATGAGAGTTAATTAATTACCAAAAATGAAGGAATTCAAAGATTAATGATAACATTTGAGTATAAGTACTCAGTTCACATTTATGTGATGATACAGAATGTAATATTCTTTAGTACTTTTTGGAGAAGAACAAGACATTTCTTATCCATAAAAGAATTGTAGTTCTCAAAGAAAATGAGTAAAAGCTCTCCAGTACAGTAACTGTAAGCAGCAATTAATTCATTAGCACACAACTTTGTGTCTCATCAATAATCTTTGCTTTATAATCACTTCCAGTGAGTGTGTGTGTGTGTGTGTGTGTGTACAAGAGAGAGCGAGAGAGAGAGAGAGAGAGAGAGAGAGAGAGAGAGAGAGAGAGAGAGATTACACACTTTATTGTGATCACATCATTGAAAATGTCATATATAGATAGTAAATGAGTGCTATTTTTAAGTTTTTTTTTCTTTTTTAAAGGTGACAAAGAGAAACAAAATACTACTCTGATGATGGGAGAGTAAGAGGTATAAATTGCTATTAAAGTTGAATATAAGTTTTCATATTTTATATTAAATGTATCACCTAAACGCTGCAATCTAGTCAAGCTGGGCTTTTCTCTGTTGCTCACACATGCCACTCAGTCCCTTTAGGTTTACCTTGTAGATCAGGCTTGTAATACATTTACTCCTAACTGCCACCCCATTGAATCCCTGTCTTCTTTCAAGATACATATCAAGCATCACCTTCTAGTTGACCACAATGACCTTCATCTAATTTTTGAGTTACTCCCAGAACCTCAGTTTTGAGGAAGTTACTTTTAATTGCTTCACTTAACTCCCAGCTCAGTTACCTACTTTCTGGATTTCAATATGCCTTTGTGAGGCATACCTATACAGCCTCAACCTTGCTTTTCAGTTACTTCTATGCTTTTTTGTAATGGCAAGCAGGGTGTGACATTTTGCTGTCTTTTGTTTGTTTCTTTTGGAGTACTTCTCAGCACTAAGACAATCAAGTGCCTTTGAGTCTTGCCTTTGTTTCAATCAAGTGTCTTTGATTCCATTGGGAGCCTTTCATGATCTCCTTACATCATGGGAAAGCTTAGGTCACATGGGTTTGAGTTACGTTTGTGACATCCTCTGACCCTGAAGTGTATACATAATCTGAGGTTAGCATTTTTCTCCTGGTGGACTAACTCATTGGAAGAATGTTGGTGTGAAAATTCCAGGTAGCCATTAAGGAGTCCCCCACTTTGAAAAACTCAGATGTTGATGTTCCTCTCTCTGGTAACTATGTATGCATTGCTATCATCAGACAGAAGCTTGTCTGTTGATTTGTGTTATTTTGTGTTTGTAATTTCTGTTTGTATTTGCTCTGAAGTTCAGGATGCTGACTTTTTCCCCTGAACTAAGTGAATGATATATGTATGTTTAATTAAAGTGAGATTGCAAACCCCTTAAAGTTGCTTTCCTTAGTAAAGCAGATTGAAGAACATGTGCTAGCAGCCCTCCTATGTGTTGGCATTGTTGGTCTTACACCTCCACAGCAGCTGCAAGCAGCTTTGTTGTTACAAAAAATGCTATAGTCAGACAGGATCTGAAAAATAAAATGAAAGCATGGGGCCTGGGATACTTGTTCATTGTTTCCCAGTTCAGGTGGTTATGGTACTATGAAGCCCCAGGAGCAGCAGCAGCCTGAAGGAAAACAGGCAAGTAACAGTGATGGGAATGATTTCCTGGGTGCCTAGAGCATGGTCCCTGGGAGATAACCGTTCCTTCCCCTTCCCTAACCCACTAGCACTCCAGAGGAGACAGAGCAGAGGAGTGCTGAGGGAAGAAAACAAGCAATGGCTTAGGGAAGTGGGTATGGCCAGAGTCAGATCTTGAGTGGATTAGCCTGGTTCTGGATTGTGCTGGAGGGGTGAATGTCCTTATATTATATTGTATGTGGAGCCATGGAGCAGGAGCAGAGTATTGCCTTTGTACCAACCCAGCAGGAGCAGTAGATGAAGTGAGGGAAAAAGTGGAGAGCTGCTTAATTTGGGATTCAGGCAGAAGGCAGGAGGTGCCAGCTTCTGTGGGAGGACAAGGAACCCTGAAACTCTGGATTCAGACCAGCGGCAAGATAAAACTTTTCAGCAAGGTGCGGAGTATGCTTTTTTGCTGTTTTCCCCTGGTCCTGTTTGGGACCTAGGGGGGATGGAATGTCTATGATAGGTGGGGCAAGTGCTGTGTACCCCCAAAGACCCCACTGTGTTGGATTTGTTGACCCCTCAGGACTTGGAATTGGGAACTAGAGCACTGTGGAGAGAACACACTCCCAAGAGAACTTTATTTGGACATTTTTTGTTTGCGTTGGGACTTTGTTAAAGCATGCTTGTACCCGAGGGTGCCTGCTATGGCAGTGTGGGGAGAAGGACACACCCCCAAGAAGGACTTTACTTGGATTATCTATACTAACTGAGGGGACTGTAAATTGCTGTGACATAGGGATGGATAGGGTTTTTATTTTCTGCTACCCCTTAAGGATGATATGTAGTGCTAGGGAAGACCATGACCTGGGACCCTCTGCTTGTACAAACAAGTATTTTGGGGAATGTTACTGAATGATAAGTTTTATTTAAGACTACGTAGCTGCCTTACTAGCAAGTTGTTATGATATGTTTTGTTATGTTGTGAATGTTATGCTTTAGGTCCCTGAATATGAGTGCAGGTTATAGTGCCTCTATTTGTTCAAGTATCCATGGCCATTTGGATTGTGGAGCCAAGGATGCTTTAATTTCTTCCTCTGCTTTCAGAGCTACTTTTATCCTGAGGTGTTATGTTACTCCTCTCCTGGCCTGTGGTCTGGTCTGTGAGTGCAAGGACTCCATTCTGCCATGTAACTACCAGAAGAACTCCCTCTCCACAGTCACCAAGTGCTCTGTCACACCGGCACTTCTCCCCCAAGGAACACCAACCAGGACTGCAACCCTGATCCAAGCAAGGCAAAGCAAGACAATACTGCCTTAATGCCATCAAAGAGATCCCTGCAGTCCTGCTCTAATAAGCTGCCTGATTGCCCCCACTGTCTGTGAGATTGGAGCCACAGCAATGCCACCTCTGCAACCCCTGGGCTGGGGTCAGACCAAGGACTTCTCTCCCCAAAGTCCAACAGTTTTTCCACTGACCTGCTCCATTGTCTTTGGTGTTTGCAGGTTGAGAAGTCTGGAAACTGCCACAGCTCAGTGATTCAAGACCCTGAGGCCTCCTCTGTCTGGTTTACTCTGGCTTGGTCTCTTCCTGCACAGCCCCAGGTGGGCTACACTCCACTCCCAGCACAGTGCCATAGACCCTTCTGAGCGACCACCTAGGCCATCTTGGGCTTATTTCACTTTTTCACTCTTTCATTTTATGGGATCTGTAGCTCTAGAAATTCTTTAGAGTCATTTTTACTGGTTTTTGGAGAGATTTGGGGGAGAACTCAAGTGGAAATATCCTAAGTTTTGTTTTGATCTTCCCTGTCACCAAGATACTTCTTTATAGTCATTGGTTTATTTTTTGGTTTTTGCTCATGTTGTTTGCCTTTTTTTGGATTTTAAATTTGATCTCTGCTTCTGAGATTCAGGGTTAACAATCCCAGGCGTCTTGTGCTATGTACTATAGTCCTGGTTACTGGGTTTCTTTTTTTGGAGGGGGGAGGGGTGGAACCGGTACCTTAGATGCTGACAGCTTGAGGGTGGTAGCTGTTTCAACGATCCAGCTAGCAGCTGTTGTGGGGGTATAAGACCAACCCAAGCCCAACAACAAGAATGCTACCAGAATGCTGCAAAAGCACAGGATTTTTTGATCTGCTTAACTAAGGAAAGCTACGTTAAGGGGTTGACAAGCTTACTTTAGTTCAGCATATAAATATCATTCACTTAGTTCAGGGGAAAAGACCAGCACAATGAACTTCAGAGCAAAATACAAAGTACAAGCATCAACAGACAGACCTTGTCTGACTCAAATCCCAATACATTGTTACCAGAGTTTAACAAAGTCTCAGCATCTGGGTTACAAGCTGAAGGGTCCCTAGCTACAACTGCCCACACTCTCCACCTCAGCACAACCACAAGTGAGAGCCCTGTGCAAATGGCTCTGTCTTCTCTTCTTATAGAGTTTCAGATGTCATCAAATGTCATCTGAATGACCAGAACTTAGGCTGCCGTGATTGGCTCTTGAGTTAGCACCACCCCTTGGTACCCTGGAAGCTTCACACCCACATAGGCTTAGCACCTAATAGGGGTTTGGGCCTGAGGCTTAGCACCTACTAAGACTCAATAAAGGCCCTGAATCAGTGAGCTGCAGCAATTACCAGACTTCTCAACCCACAAACACCAAACACAACAGAGAAGCTTAGTGGGAAAAGCTGCAGGAGTGTAAGGAGTTCGAGGTGTGGTTACCTGTCCTGGGGGCACTGGAGGTGGAGCAGCAACACAAGTACAGCTGCAGTTGCTTCTGGCCCCAGGCCCACCTGGTGGGATGAATTAAGTAGCAGATCAGAGCAAAAGTGCACAGCCTGCTGAAGACCTAAGCCCAGTCCAGGTTGGGGGTTCTTGGGGTAGGAGTAGTGCTGGTGTGGCAGAGCTGGCACATCCCCCAAGCATGGAACATAGAACTCTTTAGTCTATAAGCAGTCATAACTCACTGGAAAACTCAAGGGTCAAGTTGGTTGGTTGGGAATATGGCCAGGCAGCGAAAACACACCCAGATTCTGTCTCATATTCCTCCTTCTTTGGGGACTAAAAAGACCAAAACGTACAGGCAGAAAAAGTCAACAAAGTCAAAGAGCCTACAACAAAAGCCTCCAAAAAAACATGAACTGGTCTCAGGCCATGGAAGAGCCAAAAAGGATTGGGAAAAGCAAGTTAGAGAAGTAGAGGAAAAATTGGGAAGAGAAATGAGAAGGATGTGAGAAAACCATGAAAAACAAGTCAATGACTTCCTAAAGGAGACCCAAAAAATACTGAAAAGTACACTGAAAAAAACAACACCTTAAAAAATAGAGTAACTCAAATGGCAAAAGAGCTCCAAAAAGCCAATGAGGAGAAGAATGCCTTGAAAGGCAGAATTAGCCAAATGGAAAAGGAGGTCCAAAAGACCAATGAAGAAAACACTACCTTAAAAATTCAATTGGACCAAGTGGAAGCTAGTGATTTATGAGAAATCAAGATATTATAAAACAGAACCAAAGGAATGAAAAAATGGAAGACAATGTGAAATATCTCTTTGGAAAAACCACTGACCTGGAAAATAGATCCAGGAGAGATAATTTAAAAATGATTAGACTACCTGAAAGCCATGATCAAAAAAAGAGCCTAGACATCATCTTTAAAGAAATTATCAAGGAGAAATGCCCTGATATTCTAGAGCCACAGAGCAAAATAGAAATTGAAAGAATCCACAGATCGCCTCCTCAAATAGATCCCAAAAAGAAACCTCCTAGGAATATTGTCACCAAATTCCAGAGCTCCCAGCAGTAAGAAAGAAACAGTTTGTGTATTGTGGAAACATAATCAGAATAATCCAAGATCTAGCAGCTTCTACATTATAGATTGAAAGGCTTGGAATACGATATTCCAGAGGTCAATGGAGCTAGGATTAAAACCAAGAATCACCGACGCAGAAAAAGTGAGTATCATGTTCCAAGGCAAAATATGGATTTTCAATAAAATAGAGGACTTTCAAGCTTTCTCAGTGAAAAGACCAGAGCTGAATAGAAAATTTGATTTTCAAACACAAGACTCAAGAGAAGCATGAAAAGGTAATCAAGAAAAAGAAATTGCAAGGAACTTACTAAAGTTGAACTGTTTTGTTTGCATTCCTACATGGAAAGATAATGTGTATGATTCATGAGACCTCAGTATTAGGGTAGCTGAAAGGAATATTCATATATGTTTATGTATATACATATATATATATATACACATATATATGTTTATGTATATACGTATATATACACATATATATATGTTTACGTATATATATGTATATGTGAGTATGTATGTGTATATATATATATATATATATATATATATACAGAGAGAGAGAGAGAGAGAGAGAGAGAGAGAGAGAGAGAGAGCACAGGGTGAGGTGAAGATGAAGGGAAGATATCTAAAAGAAATAAAATAAAATTAAGGGATGAGAGAGGAATATATTGAGAGAGGGAGATAGGGAGAGATAGAATGGGGTAAATTATCTCACATAAAAGTGGCAAGAAAAAGCAGTTCTGTAGGAAGGAAAGAGAAGTCGAGTTAGGGGGAATGAGTGAGTCTTGCTCTCATCAGATTTGACCTGAGGAGGGAATACCATACATACTCAATTGGGTAACCTACCCCACGGAAAAAAGGAAGAAGAAGAAGATAAAAAATGGGAGATGATAGAAGGGAGGGAAGATCAGAGTGGAGGTAATCAAAAACAAACACTTTCGAAAGGGAACAGGGTCAAGGGAGAATATTGAATAAAGGGGGATAGGTTAGAAAGGAGTAAAATACAGTGAGTCTTTCACAACATGAGTATTATGGAAAGGTTATACATAATGATACACATGTGGCCAGGGAAAGACAACTCATAAATGACAGCCAAAATAGAAGGTAAGTGTGAAGAAGGGTGAGAGTGGAATATGGTTGTGGTAGCTCAGGAAACAGTACTACAGTCAGACAGTAACCAATTAGGAAAGCAGGGTATCATTGTAGAATTTTCTTCAGGACATGTGAGGGGAAGATGCAAAATAAAAATATGCTGCTTGCCCTAAAGGAATTCAGAAATCTACTTTGAAGTGAATATCTTTACATATTAAAAACATATTAAAATTTGTAAGTATTTATACGTACAACATACTCTTTTTGCTGTTGTTGCTTAAATGAGTATTGCAAGGAAAATCCTGGATTTCTCTGGATATGTGAAATCTGTTTCCTTCCATTGTGGGAGGAACACTATCATTACTCCTAGCTCTTCCCTTAGAGTGGCTATTTTCTCTATCAAATTAAATAAAAGTTACTGGGACAAACTCTATGTCAAACTTCAGGGACCAGAAATTATAATGCCCTTATTATATCTCAACATTAGAGGGGTATATGGTATGTGCTACTGGTACTTGGGCCAACGGGATATCCCAATTACTCCCTAAATTGCTCTTTTAAGCATTTAAGTAGGATTATTCAAATCTCTCTAAGATGTCAGCTATATACACTAGTTAACAGAGGCTACTCAGAAATCATTTCCTAAAGCCCAAATATATGCAAATGGCTATTTAGAATCTTCCTAACTCAAGCTGAGGGAAAGGAAAATAGGCAAACAGGGGTAATAGTCTTATAATTTCTAATTGTGTCCCTGAGAAATGCTTTCTTTGACAAGCTTCAGGATATGAAAAGGGTAACATTTAAAACTATATCTTGCTTGATACTAATCCTTCCTCCACATTCAGCTTGCCTTATTAAAATTCATCTCTTTATCCTATTGAGGTATAGAAGAAAACACAGCCTGCCCTGAACTTGACAACAGGCTTCCTTAAAGGGCCAGGGTCTCTAACTTTTGCATCTCCATTATTTTTTTTTTCAGATTTTAAGCCATCTGTTCCCCTGTCAGAAGCCAAAGGGCTAAAGAAGATTCTGTTGCTGAATGACAACCTCTAAATGGTATGACATTGCAAAACTGCCAGATTTATGCATCCACTATAAACTAAGTTGGGGAATAAAGAAATATAACAATACATTGGGTAATAGAAAGAAGTGTAAGTTCTAAATTCAAGTACTAAATCATTAAAAAGAAAGATACTAGAGTTTTTATAGATATGAATAGCTTTGCCATTTAGGAATTATTCCAATGACACATGAAATGCTATATAGAAAATAGTCACCCCTGATCCTTAGCCTGTGAGCTTATACATTTATTATTACATTTAAAACATGAGCCAACCTCACCTTGGAAATTCAACATACCTTTTTCCTAATAGTTTTTTAAGTACCTAGAAGCCATCTGTTTAAGCTAATTTGGTGGATTGTAGGCTTAATTTCAGACTTGGAAGGGGATCAGATCTATGTAACTATTTATACTTTACCATTCTTATGACCATTCCAGATGACAGAATAGTGCTGTACCTATGTGAAAGGCAACATACTTTTGGCTTAGAGTAACCATGGGTTTTAACCACATACTCCTGACTTTATGGAAAGATATATTTCCAGCACAACAGATGGCATGCTACAGCTTAACTTTCTGTAACTCTGTTTCATAGATTTTTTGCACACTTTGGCTTTTTCTGCGCTTTTTTATTGTGCAAGGGCATCATATAACCATCTGTGCTGCCCCATGCTGCCCTAGTTGATGACAGCAAAACCCTATTTACAACTAGTTCTGGACACAGCAAAACTCTGTCTATCTGCAATCAACTGGTGACCATTGTTATTTGTAAGGATAAATAGGACTGCTCACCAAAACCTTTGAAGTTATATCTTTGTTCACTTGAACCAAAAACACTAAATTCTTGATTGTTTTGGCTTTTTTTAAATTTGAAATTCCCTCACTTCATGAAATGTTTTGACACTTTCACTTTGATGCAGAAATTATAACTATATTTTCTTTTAAAATGTGTTAAGTTTATTAAGTGAAAGATTCCTGGGTTCTGAACCTCAAGTTGACATATGGAACATTTCCTACCAGTCTTATCAAATTGGTTCACTTTGTAGAAATAAACATAATATAGGTAATCTCTATCTTCTCTCTGGTTTACTAAAGATACATTACCCTTGGTTATAGGCATGAGGTAACTGTACACTTTATCCTTCAAATTAAGACCCTTACTTGGTCATTAAGACATAAACAATATTGCCATATTTCAACTTAATTATACATATATGTATCTAGGACCCAAGTCTGCAAATAGTCTAAGAAAATATACAGCAAAATTGTCTACTACAGTTCCACATTGCACTGGATGCTAATTAGTTTTTAATTAGATAGATATTATGTTGTAATTGTCATGTATAAATGTGATTGGTTCAGACGAGTATAATGAGCATTGCTTAACATTTCTTATTTCTTAAGGTGGAATGTAGTCATTTGCATTTAAAATTCACCAGTTTAATTGACTTAGTAGATAGAAATGAGACACAATTAATAATATTTTACTGGATCTATACACAATTAATAACAACAGAGATGATTAAATTTAAAATATTTGGCACAAATATTATGTAATCCTGGCAAAATCTATTGATTTTGTTTTCTGTTGGTGTGACCCAGTTTTTCTTCTGTTTATTAAAACCTCCCAAAACAAGGAAATGCTTTCTTAAAGTTTGATTTTTTTTCTAAGCAGTACATTTTTTTAATATTCAGAATGAATCAATGTGTTGGTGAAAATAATATTTAGCACATATAGAACTCTGAAGAATGATTTATCAGAACACAAAGGAAGTCATTTTCATATCTCTCAATGATACATTTAAATCAGAGTTTGTTTGTTTTTTTCTAATAAGCAATGAACTAAGATGATTTAATCTCTGTTTTAGGTAGGAATTTTCCCTCTGCCTCTGTCTGACAAAAACAGAGCTTGGTTCACTTTTGTTGCCAACCATTTCCTGACCATTTTGTAGTTACTATGCATCCTCTATTCAAAGCTAGAAAAATAATTCTTAATTATCACCATTATAAAAACAGATTTAAAAAGGGATGGTGATTACACACCATCTGGAAATGTACCCAAGCTGTAAAAAAAAAAAAAAATCAGTGTTTGACTCCAGTATACAGTATTTAAATTTCTACAAGAACCAGGCTTGGTCAAGGGGGAATGTATTGTTTCAGGCTCAGGCATTTTTAAATGAGCTTAGAATATATGTGTGCATATACATGTATATATGCATCATATATACATGTATACACACATATGTTTGTGTGTCTGTATAGCAAAGTTCAAAGTTGGTTAAACAGTTTCACTTTAAGGGATTTTAATAGGGTGCAGATTAATTGGCTACACTGCATAAATTAATATGACAATAGAAATAATGGAATTGATTACAAAATGTTCAGCAGAGCAGTAAAAGTGCTTCATGTAGCCACAAAGATAAAGAGAAAACAAGCAAATGCTGCATAGATGGGAAGAGATAAACATGCTATCATAGACTTCTCAGAGCAATTAAAGATCTGGAGAGTTCCTCTGAAAGCAACCATACCCTGTTAGTGCTTGTTGAGGTAATTTTGGCTCTGTGTTTCCTGGCAACAAGGTCCTTTGAGACTTCTGTTGGGGACAAAACTGGTATTAAGCAGTCTTCCACGTCTAACAACCTGGCACTGTTTCTAGTAGTTGAACTAAAAAACACAATTACATACAGTTGTTTGCCCACAAAGCAAAATGTACTTGCCTTGCTCCTTCCATTGTTATTTGCTATGTTCAAGGTACAAATAATATTGAAAATTAAAAGCTATATATTTCTAAGGAAGATTGAGGGGAAAGAAAAAGAGTAAAAAAAGGATACAAGTAAAACCCAGTAAAAGGACATTATAAGTGTAATGTTTTTGGTAAGTGGCCAATATGATTACAGGAAAGGTAGAATGCTCCTTAGCAACAGTGTGATAGAAGTGACCACAACTCACTGACCTTAATATAGTGGGGTCAATGCAATCAATTTACAAGATAGTTCTTTGCTTTTTAAGATTTATTTTATGGTGCTATAGAACATTTTTACACGTGGAAAATGAAGGTTAAAATGATAAATTTTCATCAATTTTCCAATAATGTTAACAACATTAAAAAAAAATAACTCCACACAATTCAGACATCATTTTATTTCCAGTCTTCTCATTCATTTCCCCCCTTATTCATTGATAGAAGGATCCCTTATTACCTATTACCATTTGTCATCAAAGAACTCCTAATGAATATTTTGAGTCATATGTACTCAGAAAATACCCAGAAAACTGGCAGGAACATTCAGCTTTGTCACTTCAAATCTGGCCTCACAAATTTACTAAGCAAGTGATCCAGGCCAAGTCACTTAACCTTGTTTGCCTCAGTTTCTTCATTTTCAAAATGAGCTAGAGAAGGAAATGACAAACTACTCTACTATCTCTGCCAAGACAATTCCAAATGGGGTCATGAAGAGTCAGACACAACTGAGCAACAACACAACAAAATCGTAACTTCAAATGACTAGTCATCAAATAAAAGCTTGTATAGTACAGAAAAAATATCATTTATTGCTGCATTTGGTAATGAATAATATCTAACATCTTCAGAAATTCATTTTACTCATGATATTCTGTGCATGATAATATACGTTGCTATAGACATAGCCAATAAATATCAGCATGTCAAAATAATAACTGGGATGTGTAAGGAGGTTAAGGTTTACAAAGTGCTTTCTTAAGAACTCAGCACATTGTTTGCACTATTATCTCTATAATAAAGATAAATATTCTAAATCTCAAAGAAGTCCAAGATCATATGGCTTGTATTTGTTAAAGTCTGCATATGAGCCCATCTTGACTTCCAAGTCTAGAGATATTAGAAAAAAATGAATATCATTAAGAAAATAAAAAAAAATAGTGGTATGACTCAGTTTCCCCTAACTTTACAGATGGGAATAGGAAGCCTAAAAAAGATAAAATTGACTTGACTCAGCTCATATAAGTGGGAAAGTTGCAATTTAAAACCAAATTTTCTAATGTAGCATTTTTTCCTATTACACCACATTACTTCATTTTTGCAGCCCAAAATTACCTTAGGAATCTACTGTAGGTAAGAGTTATTATATTCTATGCTTGAAGAGATCTAGAGATACATAACTCACTATCAAATCAGCAGATAGCCTAAATCTGTATCTTCGTACCTTGTACTCTCTCATTACTCCTGATTTGTCCCTTAACATGCTATCAAATGCTGGAAGAATAATATGTAGTTCTTCTTGAGACTAATATCCCATTTCCATAAACGATCCTATAATAGCAAATCAATGTGCAGATCTCTCTACTACAATGTTCTTCACATTTTTCCTATATGACATACTGTATATTCTGTTATCAAGGATTGTATCTTCTTTCCTCCACATAGACACTATAATCAAAAATCTGAAAGTTTGATTTTTCTTCTACATTTAATCTATAATCCACCTAGCAAGAGGTCAGCCAAAGTCTTCCAGAAAGGGAGTGTCCATTTCATTCCAGTGCATCATGTATAGATTTAATTATTACTAAATTTTCCTGACATGAGATAACATTGAGAAATGTTTTCTAATCCTTTAAGGGTTATATAAATTCTAGCTGCTATCACTATCACAATCACCAGCAATATCATGATCATCAAAATAATGTCCTCTTCTTTTATTTCTTGCCCTTCTTCTTGTTCTTTTTTCTTGTTCTTCTTGTTGCTCTTCTTCTTCAAGATGCCCCATTTCCACCTTAAGCTCAACGTGTTCAAAATCCAATTCAATATCTCCTCCAAACTCACCCCCTGTCATGAATTCCCAATTTCATTCAAGGCACAATCTTTCCAGTCACTTATGAAGCAGTCTTGACTCTCTCTCTGAATGCCAATATCCAACCACTTGCCAAATCTCATCAAATCTATCTCCACAAAGCCTTTTGAAACTGTACCCTTTCCTCTAGTCTCTACGTAGGATACCAAAATATTTAGATCTTTATTAAGTTGACTAATAAAAAGTCACCTTATTGAATTATTTGCCTTTAGCATCTCTCTTCTTTAATTTATCTCCCACATAGGTACAAAGCTGATATTCTTAAAGTATAGGTCTGACGGAGCTGCTTTCATGATGATTAAACTTCTTTTCTCTTTATTAAGATAACATATAAACTCTTCTGCTACTCATAGTCTTTCAAATTTTATCAGTACTTTGTCATACCAGAATGATGTAACATAACTTTCCTTCATATATTCCACATTTTGGGCAAACTTGTCTACCTGATGTTATCTGCATATGACATTCAATCACCTACCACCTTCCACCTTACTTTTACACAAGTTGTCCTTAGACCTGGAATGCTTTTTCTCCTAACACCTGCTTCTAGGATCCCTAGCTTCCTTCAAAAGCACAGCTGAGGGGTCTCCTTTTATAAGAATAGTTGTCTGATGTTTACATCTATTTCTATCTCTGAAAGCCCCAAATTATTTGTATTTCCTATGTGTATATTTTACATACACAAGTTTGCACTTATCGATTTCCTATGATAGAATATTAGTGTTGTGAAATCAACGATTCCTTCTTTTTTTGTTGTTGTATCTCCAGGACTGACAGTCTGTCCAATTACATTCAACAAATGCTTATTGGACTGATGTTAATGTTTATCATAAACTTTCCATTCTCCACATCATCATGGATATGATCTCTAAATTCTTACTTTCTTGTTTGGTCCAATTTCTCCAAATAATCAAAGTTTGAAGACCACAAAATTGAAGGGTACAAATTTGAACAAAATATTTCAGATGAGGTTTGAAGAGGACAAAGCCTGGTAGAACTAGACACTATGCCTCTTTCATGGCAAATTATCTAGTTCTACCACCTAATCAGATTTCTTGTAGGCAATCAAAAACAATTCATTAAGACTGTTGTTGACCCAGATCTTTTTTAGACAAATTGCCACATGGCCCAACTGTCATCTTGCACTGATGAAGTCATTTTATCCAACGCTAGTGTTAAGGCATTTAGTTGCCAGAATGGATAGAGCACTGAGCCTGGAATCAGGAATATCTGAGTTGTAATCCATCCTCAGTCATTTACTTGCTGTGTGAACCTGGGCCAATCACTTAACCTCTTTAACCTGTTTGCCTCAGTTTCTTCAGCTATAAATTTGGGAAAATAACAACACCTACCTCCCAGAGTTATTTATAAAACTATTAGTACAGTACCTGGCACACAGTAGGTACTATATAAATACTGGCTAATAGTAGTTGTAGCAGCTATAATAGGAGGAGGAGGAGTAAAATTTTTACATGTATGTCTATTAAAAGTTGTCTCATGAGATGATCTTTATAGTTTTAGCCTAATAAATTTCTATTTTTTCCCTTGTTTTTGATTCTGTCATCCATCAAGTTACTAAGCTTATTTTGGCAATATATTTGATAGAGAAAATTATATGAATATACAGCAATTTTGGGATGTGTTGACTTTGTTTGCTTTAACAGTAGAACAAAAACTACAGTGGTACAAAAAGCAAAACGGTATTAATTACTGAAAATATGTATGACACCTTGTGCTTTCAAGGGCCTTAAGAATGGAACAATTTTGATGCTTGGTTGGTGGAAGCCAAGTTGGCAGAATAAGCACCAAGTCACTTTCACTCTCCCTTATTGATATCTGAAAGCCCAGAAAAATTTTGCCCCTGGAATAGCTGAGGTAAAAGAAATATGGGTTGCAGTAGTCTTGTAGCCCATGAAGCTAGGGAGATTAGTGGAAAAGGTCCTTCTTTCTCTGGAGGAAGGGGAGCAGTATACATTAGGAGGCATCTGAGCAAGCCAAAAGCAAGCCCCACTTCAGCAAACCAGGGGGAGATCCTGAGCCCCAGGGTGGTGGAATAGGCAAACACTAACACCGGGACCAAGGAGTGCCTCTGCACAGGCAAGGCAACTGGTAGATATCAGATCAGAAAACCACCATATGTGATGAACAATGATGATAGATTCTTAATATGTGTTACAGGGAAGATCAAGGGACAAATTCAAAAAAGGACAATATTGTCAATATACTTACATCTGAAACCTCAAAGAGGAATATGAACCAGTCTCAAGCCCAAAAAGTCATCTTGGAAGAGCTCAAAAAGGATTTGAAAATTCAAATAAGAGAGGTGGAAGAAAAATTTGGAAAAGAAGCGAGAAGTTTGCAAGAAAGAGTCAACAACTTAGAAAAAGAAGAAAAAAAATAACTGAAGAAAAGAGTTCCTTAAAAAATACGATTGGTTGAATGGAAAAAAAAAAACATCTAAGGAAACAACTTATTAAAAAGAAGAATAGGCCAAATGGAAAAGGAGGTACAAAAGTTAATGGGAGAAAACAAATTTTAGAACTCAAAATGTTATGAAGTGAATGTTGAAAACTAAATATGAATGAATATTTTTAAAAAATTGATTGCAATTATTTATATATAAAATAGTATTTTATTCCTATTAATTTATTTTAGTTTTCAACATTCACTTTCACAAGATTTTGAGTTCCAAATTTTTTCCCCATCTATCCCCTCCCCCATCCCAATATGCATTCTGATTCCCCCTTCTTGAATTCTACCATACTATCTATTACCACCCCCATCCTCTTCTCTTAACCCCTCCACTTCTATTGTCCTGTAGGGCAAGATAGATTTCAATACTCCATATACTTATATTGTATTTCATAGTTGCATGTAAAAACAATTTTTAGCATTTGTTTTTAAAACTCTGAATTTCACATTCTCTCCTTTCCTCCTTTCCCATCCATCCTCATTGAGAAAGAACACAATTCAACATAGTTATACAAGTGTATTCATGCAAAACACTTCCATAACACTTATTTTGTGAAAGACTAACAATATTTCCTTCCATCCTAATCCACCTCCTTTATTATATTATCTCATTTCACCCTGTCCCTTCTCAAAAGAGTTTGCTTCCAATTACTCTCTTCCCCCTTTTACCATCCGTTCTATCACTCCCTTCTTATTCTCTTCCCCCGCCTACTTTCCCGTAAAGTAAGATATTTTTCTATACCGAATTGAGTGTGTATGTTATTCCTCCCTTAAGCCAAATGCAGTGAGAGTAAGTTTCACTCATACCCTCTAACTTCCCCCCCTTCCTTTCCAAAGTATAAGCTTTTTCTTGCCTCTTTCATGTGAGATAACATACTCCATTCTACATATATATATGTATATATATATATATATATACATATGTATATACATCCATCCATATCCATATCCATATCCATATCTATATCTATATCTTTGTCTATATGTGTACACATTTACCTCCAACTACCCTAATACTAAGAAAGGGCTCATGAGTTAAAAATATCATCTTTCCATGAGGAATATAAACAGTTCAACTTTAATAAGTCTCTTATTACTTTTCTTTTAAGTTTACCTTTTCATGCTTCTCTTGCACTTTGTATTTGAAAGTCAATTTTTTTAAATTTAATTTAATTTTAATTTTTATTTTTAGTTTACAACACTCGGTTCTACATACTTTTGAGTTCCAGATTTTCTTCCCGCCCTCCCCCCACCTTCCCCAAGATGGCATAGAATCCCATATAACTTCCACATATAACTTCACATTGAATTAATTTACACACTAGTCAAGTTATGGAGAAGAACTATGACCAATGGAATGAAACATGGGAAAGAAGAAACAGAACCAAAAAAAAAAAAAATCCAACCTAAAAACAGAAACAAAAGAGAGAAAAAGAAAAAAAGGGGGAAGAAGGCTACCATGAAGTGTGCCTCAATCTGCAGTCATACTTCATAGTTCTTTTTCTGGATGTAGATAGCATTCTCCATCGTGAGTCCTTTGGAGTTGTCTTTGTACCTTGTGTTGCTGAGAAAAGCAAAGTCTGTCAGAGTTAGTCCTCATAGAATCCGTATATATGTTCTTGTGTATAATGTTCTCCTGTCTCTACTCCGCTCACTTAGCCTTATGTCATGTAGGTTTTTCCATGTTTTTACAAGGTCCATATCATCCCCATTTCTTATAGCACAATACTATTCCATTACCTTCATATACCACAAATTGTTCAGCAATTCCCCAATTAATGGGCATCCCTTTTATTTCCAATTCTTAGCTACCACAAAAAGAGCTGCTGTAAATATTTTTGTACATATGGGTCCTTTTCCCACTTGTGTGATCTCTTTGGGATACAATCTAGAAGTGGTATTGCTGAGTCAAAGGGTAAGAACATTTTCATAACCTTTTGGGCATAGTTCCAAATTGCTCTCCAGAATGGCTGGATGAGTTCACAACTCCACCAGCAATGTAACAATGTTCCAATTTTCCCACATCTTCTCCAGCATTTATCATTTTCCTGTTTTGTTATTTTAGCCAATCTGACAGGAGAGATGTGGTGTCTAAGAGTTGTTTTGATTTGCATTTCTGTATTCAGTAATGATTTTGAGCATTTTTTTCATATGCCTATAGATATCTTTAATTTCTTCCTCTGAAAACTTTCTGTTCATATCTAAAGTCAAATTTTTTGTTCAGCTCTGGTGTTTTCATGAAGAATGTTTGAAAGCCATCTGCTTCATTGAATATCCATTTATCCCCTGAGGAACTATACTTAGTTTTTCTGGGTAGTTGGCTCTTTAATCCTAGCTCCTTTGACCTCTGGGATATTACATTCCAAGCCCATTGATGCTGAATCTTGTGTTACCTTGATTGTGTTTTCAGAATACTTGAATTGTTTCTTTTTGGCTGCTTGCAATATTTTCTCCTTGACATGGGAACTCTGGAATTTGGCTACAATATTCCTAGCAGTTTTCTTTTTGGGATTTCTTTCAGGAGGTGATCAGTGGATTTTTTTCAATTTCTATTTTCCCCTCTGCTTCTATAATATAGGAGCAGTTTTCCTTAATAATTTCTTGAAAGGTGATGTCTAGGTTCTTTTTTAAATCATGGCTTTCAGGTAGTCCAATAATTTTAAAATTATCTCTCCTGGATCCTTTCCAGTTCAGTTGTTTTTCAAATGAGATATTTCACATTGTCTTTTAATTTTTCATTCCTTTTGTTTTACATATATTGATTTCCCCTAAAGCTTCCATTTGCTCCATTCTAATTTTAAGGCATTATTTTCTTCAATGATCTTTTAGATCTCCTATTCCATTTGAATACTTTTGCCTTTTGAGATATTCTTCCCCTCATTGGCTTTTTGGACCTCTTTGGCCATTTTGGGTTTAGACTTTGAATGTGTTATTTTCTTCAGCATTTTGGGGGGTCCTCCTTTAGCAAGCTATTGATTTATTTTTCATGATTTTTTTGTGTCACTCTGAATTCTCTTCCTAATTTTTCCTCTGCTTCTCTTACTTGATTTTCATTAAATTTTTGAGCCAGATCATGGCCTCTAACCTCTTCGTATTTTTCTTAGAGGCTTTGGATGGAGGAGTTTTGGCTTTGTGGTCTTCATCTCATTGTATGTTTTGCTCTTCCTTGTCACCAAAGTAAGATTCTATAATCTGATTTTTTCTACTGCTTGTTCATTTTCCCCAAACAATTACTTGACTTTTTAGCTCTTTGTAAAAGTAGGACTCTGCTTTCTGTATGGAGGGTAAACTGTCCCAAGCTTTAGCATTTTTGTTCACCTTTTTTCAGAGATATCTAGGGATCTGCAAATTTTCAGCTCTTCCAAGGTTGTATAACCAAAGGAGAAGTGTTTGCTGTTTCCTGGTCTGTGCCCTGGTCTGTGAGTGATCATAACCACTCTTTTCTGTCTTGAAATTCTGGGGAAGATTCCCTCTCAATCACTGCCATAAGCTTCAATATACCAGGTCTTCTTCTTGCCCAGATCCACCACCCAGGATGGTGACCCAGATCCAAGCCCTGGTAAAACAAGAGAATTCTGAATCAGTACCAGAAAAGAGATCTCTGCAATCCCCTTCTGATCAGCCACTCAATCCTAGCAGCTGCTGCCACCACTATACAGTGGGTCTTGGCTTGTACTGCCCTCCTCTCTCACTCAGGTCTCTCAGACCTTTCCTACTGACCTTCTAAGTTGTCTTTGGTAGTGGTGGATTGAGAAGTCTGGAAACTTAAACATCTTCCAGTGATTCAGTCCCCTGTGGCCTGCTTGGGCCCTGTTTTTGTCAGTGCAGCCCAAGCTGAACTTCACTCTTCTCTCAGACTGATGCAACAGAGCTTTCTGGTGGACTTTTCAGATTATCTTGGCCTGGAAATTTTTTTCACTCCATCATTTTGTGGGTTCTCCTGTTCTAGAATTTGTTTAGAGTCATTCTACAGGTATTTTGAGGGATTTGTGGCAGAGCTTAAGAAAGCCCCTGATTTTACTCTGCCATCTTGGCTCTACCTAAATAGTTTTTTTTAAAAGGCAAACATGAAAGCAAAAAAATGCGATTCAATAAGGTTGAATTTTTCACATCCCTTCATGATAAGATGATATTTGTTACTCTTGAAGACTGTATCATCATTACTACATTTAGAAGGGGTATGCATAACCAAGGGTCACAAAAGGAATTGTATTGGTAGAAGAGGAATGGAGGAGACAGAAAATGGTAAAGGACATCACATGAAGAGGCATAAGACCTATTAGAGTAGAGGAGAAGAAGGGAGGAAGTCAAGAATTGTTTGAAACTTACATCCACCACACACTCAGTAGAGTATAGAAATATATCTTACCCTATACAAAGTAGGAGGGCAAAGGGGAAAGAAAACAGAAGGGGTGGATTGAAAAGAAGGCAGAAAGGAGGAAAGAAGTAGTAGGGGAGAAGAGAAAGAATAGGAAGAGGGGCTGATAGAAAGGAGGGAAGATTGAGGGAGGCAGTGGTCAGAAGCAAAACACTAGTGAGCAAAGAAAGGGAGAAAGAAGAGAGAAAAGCATAAATAGTGAAGGAAATAGGATGGAGACAAAGATATAGAAAGTAATCATAACTATGAATGTGAATAGGACAAATTCTCTAATAAAATGGAAGGTTATAACAGAGTGGATTAAAAACCACAATCCTACAATATGTTTACAAGAAACACATTTGAAATAGAGAGATAAACACAGAATAAAAATAAAATCCTTGAGTAGAATATATTATGCTTCAGCTGAGGTAAAAATGCATGGGTAGCAATCCTGATCTCAAAGAAAGCAAAGGCAAAAATACATTGAAATAAAGGAGATGATGAAATAAAAAAAACACTAGATTCTGCTAAAAGGTACCATAGAAAATGAAGTAAGATCAATATGGGGGGGTAGCTAGGTGGTGCAGTGAGTACAGCAACCACCCTGGAGTCAGGAGGACTTGATTTCAAATCCAGCCCCAGACACTTGACACACTTACTAGCTGTGTGGGCAAGTCACTTAACTCCAATTGTTCAGCCTTCCCCCCCAGAAAAAAAAAAAACCCAACATGAAATATATATATACACAAAATTGTTTGGAATGCAGATTCTTAGAGGAGAAGTTAAGTGAGGTATAGGTAGAAATAGAGAATGAAACAATACTGGTGGAGGACCTCAAAGTACTCCTCTAAGAACTACATAAATTTGACCACAAAATAAACAAGAAAGAAGTTAAGGAAATGAATAGAATTTTAACAAACTTAGGCATAGCAGACCTCTGGAGAAAACTGAAGTGATAAAGAAAGGAATATATCTTTTTCTCAGTAGTCCATGGAATCTACAGAAAAATTGACTGCATACTAGGGCATGAAAACCTCACAATCCATTCCAGAAAGGCAGAAATATTAAATGAATGCTTTTCAGATCATGATGCAATAAAATTATGTGCAACAAAGGGCCATGAAATGATACCCTAAAATAATCGCAAAATAAGTAATCTAAGCCTCAAGAATGAGTGGGTCAAATAATAATTCATAGAATTATTAACATCATCAAAGCAAATGATAATGTACCAACACTTATGAGATGCAGTTGAAGCAGTTCTTAAAGGAAGTTTTATATTTTTAAATCCTTACATGAATAAATAGAGAACAAGGAGATCCATAAGTTAGATATGCAACAAAAAAGCTAGAAAACATTTTAAAATTTCATTTAAATACAAAAGTAGAAATCTTTAAAAAATCAAAGGAGAAATTAAGAAAATTGCGATTAAGAAAACTATTGAATAAATAAAACTAAGAACTGGTTTTATGAGAGAAAACAATAAAATAGATAAACTTTGATTAATTTCATGAAAAAAAATGGGAGAAAAAAATTACTAGTTTCAAAAATGAAATGGGTGAATTCACACCACCAGTGAAGAGGACATTAAAATAATAACTAGGAGCTATTTTGCCTAATTCTATGGAAATAAATCTGATAGTCTAAGTGAAGTAGATCAATATTTTCACAAATCTAAATTTCCCAGATTAATGAAAAGGATAAAAAGTACCTAAATAACCCCATTTCAGAAAAAAAAATGAACAAGCTTTCAATGAACTCCTTAAGAAAAAATCTCCAGAACTAGATGGATTTGCAATTGAATTCCATTGAACATTTAAACAACAATGAATTCGAGTACTAAAGTATTTGGAAAAATTGGTGAAAAAAAAGATCCTGCCAAATTCTTTCTATGATGCATGTATTGTGCTGATACATGATCCTGGAAAAGCCAAAACAGAGAAAGAAAATTATAGCCTAATCTCCCTATTGAATATAGATGCAAAAATGTTAAATTGCACATTAGTAAAGAGATTGTAGAAACATATCATGAGGATAATATACTTTGACCTGGTGGGACTTATAGCAGGAAGGCAGGGCTTATTAAATATTCAGAAAGCTATGAGCATAATTGACCATAACAATAACAATTTTAACAGAAATCATAAGATTTTCTTATGGAACTCAGAAAAAGCTTTAGACAAAATACAGCAGTCATTCCTATTAAAGACACTACAGAGCATAGGAATCAAAGGAATTTTCCTTAAAATGATAAATTTAGTCTATTTAAAACCATCAGCAAGTGTTATACATAATGGGAGTAAGCTAGAAACATTTCTAATAAGTTCACAACTGAAAAAAGGATGTCCACTATCACAATTGTTATTCAATATCACATTATAAATGTTAGTTTTAGCAATAAGAGAAGACAAAAAAATTGAAGAAATTAGAATAAGCAATAAGAAAACAAAACTATCATTCTTTGCAGATGATATGATGGTATACTTAGAGTATCCTAGAAAATCAACTAAAAAGCTACCTGAAATAATAAGCAACTTAAGCAAATTTGCAGGAAATAATAAACCCACATAAATTATTGGAATTTCGATATATTATGACCAAGTCCCAGAAGCAAGAGATAGACATAGAAATTCCATCCAAAGTAACTTTAGACAATATAAAATGTCTGGGAGTCTGCTGCCGTGACAAAGCTGGCAACTATATCAACACAGTTACAAAAGACTTTTCACACAAATAAAGTCATATCTAAACAATTTGAAAAACATCAGTTGTTCATATATAGGCCATGCTAATATAACAAAAATGACATTTCTCACTAAATTAATTTACTTATTGAGTGGCATACTATTGAAACTACCAAAAATATTTTATGGATCTGGAAAAACTATGATAACAAAATTTACCAGGAGGTAGAAAATGTCACAAATATAGAGGCAATTAATGAAAAAAATGCAAAGGAATATGGCCTAGATGTGCCAGATCCAAAACTGCATTATAAAGCAGCAATCTTCAAAACTACTTGGTACTAGCTAAGAAATAGAGTGGTGGATCAGTGGAATAGGTTAGGTATGCAAGACACAACTGTCAATGTCTATAGTAATCTACTATTTGATAAAGCCCAAGATTCCAGGTTCTGGGATATGATCTCACTATATGACAAGAACTGGTGGGAAAACTGGAAAATGGGAGAAATTGGACAGAGACCAATATCTTACAACATATGCCAAGATAAGGCCAACATGGGTACACAATTTAGACATAAACGATGATACTATAACAGATTAAAAGGGCAAGAAATAGTTTACCAGTCACATCTGTGGAGAATGAAAATTTTTGACCAAACAAGAAATAGAGAACATTATGAAATGCAAAATAGATAACTTTGATTACATTAAATTAAAAATATTTTGCACAAAGTCAATGCAACAAAAATTAGAAGATAAGCAGAAAGCTGGTTAGCAATTTTATAGTGTCCCTGATAAAAGAATCATTTCTAAAATATATAGAGAACTGAGATAATTTGTAAGAGTATAAGTTATTCCCCAATTGATAAAAGCTCAAAGATATGAATAGACATGTTTTAGAAGAATAAATTAAAATTTTATATAGTCATATGGAAAACTGCTCTAAATAACTATTGACTAGAGAAATGCAAATCAAAGCAACTGTGAGGTACCATATCACACCCATCAGATGGGCTAACATGATAAAACAGGAAAATGTTGGAGAAGATATGGAAAAATTAGAACACTAATGTATTGCATCAAAAAAGAAGACATGGAAAGACGGATAAACTGATGAACATGAAGTGGTAATGAATGAAGTGAACAGAACCATGAGAATTTTGTGCACGGTAACAGCAAAAATTGTGGGATGACCAACTTTAATAGACTTTGCTCTTCTCACCAATGCAACTATCTAAGAAAATTCCAAAAGCTTTATAATGGAAAATATTATCCACATCCAGGGAAATAACTATGGAATCTGAATGCACATAAAAGCATACAATTTTTTTCTCTTTTTCTCCTGGTTGTTCCCTTTTGTTTTGATATTTTCTTTCACAATATTACTAATGTTGAGATATGTTAAATATGATCATACATTTATAGCCTATACCATATTGCATGACAGCTTGGGGAGGGTTAAGGGGAGAAAGGGGGAGAATTTAGAATTCAAAATCTTATAAAATTGAATGTTGAAAAGTAAAAATAAACAAATAAATTTATAAAAAAGAGAAAAGGTTGAATAAAGGTGATATAGGACTTAAATCCATTAAATAATACAATAAATCAATAATTATTTAAAGTATTTAATATTCCTACACCAATAGAAAAGTGAAGGATAACTGAAAGGCAAACTTTTAATATCTACAATGTGCCAGGTACTATGGTAGTTGCTGGGGATATAAGTACCAAAATGAAATCATGCATGACTTAAATGAGGCATATGGGAATGGTGACTGGAGAAGAGATTTTCAATCCATGTCATAGCAGAGGTGGACAAAGTATTCATAGAGCAGGCAGTCACAATCCGATTAACCTCTACATATTTTGAAAAGAATAAATTTAAGTTCCAAATGCATGGGGATTATGTTCAAACATATAAGCTATATATAGCAGAAAAATCAATGATATAATCACAAAGGAGATAAAATTGAGGATTAAACTACAATTTTATTAATTATACTCAATATTCCTCAATTTCTCAAACTATTTTTTAAAAGAATAAAGTAATTAATGGATATACCTCTATTGCCAAAGAACTTTTTTTGTAATTTATTTCATTATTTATTCTTTCCTTATTAAATTGTTTTGATTCACCTTACTCATAGTTCTTTTTTTGAGAGTTTTTATTTCTAGTTTACAACACTCAGTTGTACACAATTTTGAGTTCCAGGTTTTCTTCACTCCCTGCCCACTTACCTCCCTAAAATGGCATGGAATCCTATATATCTTATATGAATAACACACTAGTCAAGTTGTGAAAAAGAATTATAGCCAATGGAATGAATCATGAGAAAGAGGAAACAGAACTAAAAAAAATAAAAAAAAAAAACAAACAAAAACAAAACAGAATAAAAAGGAAAAAAAAAAGAAGGTGAGCATAAAGTGTGCTTCAATGTGCATTCAGACTCCATAGTTCTTTCTCTGCACGTAGATAGCATTCTCCATTGTGAGTCCTTCGGAGGTGCCTTTGCACCTTGCATTGCTGAGAAAAGCAAAGTCCGTCAGGGTTAGCCCTCACAGAATCCATATATCTGTTCTTGTGTATAATGTTCTCCTGGGTCTGCTCCGCTCACTCACTCCTACCATGTAGGTTTTTCCAGGTTGTCATGAAGTCCATATCATCCTCATTTCTTATTTCACAATAGTATCCCATTATATTCATATACCACAACTTGTTCAGCCATTCCCCAATTGACGGGTATCCCCTTGATTTTCAAATATTTGCCACTACAAAAAGAGGCGCTGTGAATACCTTTGTCCACATGGGTCCTTTTCCCACTTGTGTGATCTCTTTAGGATACACCCTAGAAGTGGTATTGCTGGGTCCAAGGCTATGAAGATTTTTATAGCCCTTTGGGCATCGTTCCAAATTGCTCTCCAGAATGACTGGATCAGTTCACAACTCCACCAGCAATGCAACAATGTTCCAATTTTCCCACATCCTTTCCAGCATTTATCATTTTCCTGTTTTGTTATTTTAGCCAATCAGACAGGAGAGATGTGGCATCTAAGAGTTGTTTTGATTTGCATTTCTCTAATCGGTAGAGATTTTTTCATATACCTAGAGATATCTTTGATTTCTTTCTCTGAAAACTGCCTGTTCATATCCTTTGACCATTTCTCAATTGGGAAATGAATTGTATTCCTATAAATTTGGCTCAGTTCCCTGTATATTTTAGAAATGAGTCCTTTATCAGAAATACTGGTAAAAGATTTTCTCCCAATTTTCTGCTTCCCTCCAAATCTTTGTTGCATTGACTTTTTTATACAAAACATTTCAATTTAACGTAATCAAAATTATCCATTTTGGATTTTGTAATGCTCTCAATTTCTTGTTTTGTCATGAATTCTTTTCTTTCCATAAATCTGAGAGGTAAACTATTCAAATTGCTTATAGCATCAGCCTTTATTCCTAAATCATGAACCCATTTGTACTTTATTTTGGTATATGGTGTAAGTTATTGGTCTATGCCCAGTTTCTGCCCTATCATTTTCCAATTTTCCCAACAGTTTTTGTGAAATAGTGAATTCTTAGCCCAGAAGCTGGATTCTTTGAGTTTATCAAAGAGTAGATTGCTATAGTCATTGACTCTCCATCTTGTGTACCTATCCTATTCCACTGATCCATGACTCTGTTTCTTAGCCAATACCAGGTAGTTTTGATTGCTGCTGCTTTATAGTACAGTATAATATCTGGTATGGCTAGGCCACCTTCCTTAGCGGTTCTTCTCATTAATACCCTAGATGTTCTAGACTTCTTGTTCTTCCAGATGAATTTTGTTATTATTTTATCCAGCTCTGTAAAATAATTTTTTGGTAGTTCAATTGGTATGGCACTGAATAGATAGATTAACTTAGGTAAAATTATCATTTTTATTGTATTAGCTTGGCCTAGGATTTATATGGGTTTATTTTATATCCTGTAACTTTGTTAAAGTTGTTTTTTACTTCAAGCAGTTTTCTACTTGATTCTCTAGGATTCTCTAAGTAAATCAACATATCATCTGCAAAAAGTGATAATTTAGTTTCTTCTTTACCTATTCTAATTCCTTCAATTTCTTTTTCTTCTCTTATTGCTACAGCTAACATTTCTAGTACCAAATTTAATAATAGGGGTGATAATGACATCCTTGTTTCACCCCTGATCTTATTGGGAATGCATCTAATTTGTCCCCATTACAAATAATGCTTGTTGATTGTTTTAGGTAGATGCTATTTATAATTTTAAGGAAGGCTCCATTTACGTTGTCTAGTGTATTTAATAAGAACGGGTGTTGTATTTTGTCAAAGGCTATTTCTACATGTATTGAGATGATCATATGGTTTCTGCTAGTGTTGTTGTTATTATGATCAATTATACTAATAGTTTTCCTAACATTGAACCAGCTTTGCATTCCTCTAATAAATCCTGCCTGGTCATAGTGTATTGTTCTCATCATAAATTGCTGCAATCTTCTTGCTAATATTTTATTTAAAATTTTTGGCATCAATTTAGTTCATTAGGGAAATTGGTCTATAGTTTTCTTTCTCTGTTTTGACTATACCTGGCATGGTTATTAGTACCATAATTGTGTCATGAAAAGAATTTGGTAGGACTGCTTCTTCACCTATTTTCCAAACTGTTCTATAAAATATAAGAATTAATTGTTCTTTAAATGTTTGATAAAATTCACATGTAAAACCATCTGGCCTGCCAGATTTTTTCCTAGGGAGTTCATTGATAGCTTGCTCAATTTCTTTTTCTGAGATGGAGCTATTTAGAAATTTTATTTCCTCTCCTGCTAACCTGGGCAATTTATGATTTTGTAGATATTCATCCATATCCCTAAGGTTGTCAAATTTATGGGCATACAATTGGGCAAAATAGTTCCTAATTATTGTTTTGATTTCCTCTTCATTAGAGGTTAATTCAACATTTCATTTTTGATACTGTAATTTGATTTTCTTCTTTCTTTTTTTTATCAAATTGATCAAAGGTTTATCAACTTTATTGTTTTTTTCATAAAACCAACTCTTTGTTTTATTTATTAATTCAATAGTTTTGTTAGTTTCAATTTTATTAATCTCTCCTTTGATTTTCAGTATTTCTAATTTGGTATTTAATGGGAGTTTTTCAATTTGTTCTTTTTTCTAGCTTTCTGTTATTCCTTTTTCGCTATTGTATTCATGTAAGCATTGAGGGATATGAAACCTCCCCTAAGAACTGCTTTTGCTGCATCCCACAAGTTTTGGTATGTTGTCTCATTATTGGCATTCTCTTGAATGAAGTCAATAATTGCTTCTCTGGGTCCAGTCTGGGTTGGGGGTAATTGGGGAAGGAGGAGTGCTGGTGTGGCAGAGCTGGCACATCCCCTCAACTTTGGAACAAAGTACTCTTTGCTCTACAAGCAGTCATACCCCGCCGAAAAACTCAAGGGTCAAGTAAATTGACTGGGAACATGGCCAGGCAGCAAAAACGCACCCAGATTCAGTCTCAGACTTCGGAATCTTTTTTTGTCACAAAGAAGACCAAAACACACAGCCAGAAGAAGTCAACAAAGTCAAGGAGCCTACAACAAAGGCCTCCAAGAAAAACATGAACTGGTCTCAGGCCATGGAAGAGCACAGAAAGGATTTGGGAAAGCAAGTTAGAGAAGTAGAGGAAAAATTGGGAAGAGAAATGAGAAGGATGTGAGAAAACCATGAAAAACAAATCAATGACTTGCTAAAAGAGACCCAAAAAATACTGAAAAATATAATGTAGAAAACAACACCTTAAAAAATAGACTAAGTCAAATGGCAAAAGAGCTCCCAAATGCCAACGAGGAGAGGAATTCCATGAAAGGCAGAATTAGCCTAATAGAAAAGGAGGTCCAAAAGACCACTGCAGAAAATACTACCTTAAAAATTAGACTGGACCAAGTGGAAGCTAGTGACTTTATGAGAAATCAAGATATTATAAAACAGAACCAAAAGAATGAAAAAAATGGAAGACAATGTCAAATATCTCATTAGAAAAATCACTGACCTGGAAAATAGATCCAGGAGAGATAATTTAAAAATTATTGGACTACTTGAAAGACACAATCAAAAAAAAGAGCCTAGATATTATCTTTCAATAAAATATCAAGGAGAACTGCCCTGATATTCTAGACCCAGAGGGTAAAATAGAAATTGAAAAAATGCACAGATTGGCTCCTGAAATAGATCCCAAAAACAAATCTCCTAGGAATATTGTTGCCAAATTCCAGAGCTTCCAGATTGAGGAGAAAATACTGCAGGCAGCCAGAAAGAAACAATTTGAGTATTGTGGAAACACAATCAGAATAATCCAAAATCTAGCAGCATCTACATTAAGAGATTGAAGGGCTTGGAATACAATATTCCGGAGGTCAGGGGAGCTAGGATTCAAACCAAGAATCAACTACCCAGCAAAACTGAGTATCATGCTCCAAGGCAAAATATGGATTTTCAATAAAATAGAGGACTTTCAAGCTTTCTCAGTGAAAAGACCAGAGCTGAATAGAAAATTTGACTTTCAAACACAAGAATCAAGAGAAGCATGAAAAGGTGGTCAAGAAAAAGAAAAACAAAAAGAAGTTGCAAGGGACTTACTAAAGTTGAACTGTTTGTTTACATTTCTACATGGAAAGATGATTTGTATCATTCATGAGACCTCAGTATTTGGGTAGCTGAAGAGAATGCGCATATATATGTATATGTGTATGTATATACACATATATGTGTGTATGTCTGTATATATGTGTGTGAGTATATATATATATATATATATATATATATATATACATAAAGAGAGAGGGGGGTGGGGAGGGAGGCATAGAGTGAGTTGAAGATGAAGGGATGATATCTAAAAGAAATAAAATCAAATTAATGTATGAGAGAGGAATATATTGGGAGAGGGCGAAAGGGAGAGATAGGATCGGGTAAATTATCTCACATAAAAGTGGCAAGAAAAAGCAGTTTTGTAGGAAAAAAGAAGGCAGGTGAGGGGGGATGAGTGAATCCTGCTCTCATGCGATTTGATCTGAGGAGGGAATACCATACACACTCAATTGGGTATCATACCCCACAGGAAAGAAAGAAGAAGAAGATAAAAAAGGGGGGATGATAGAAGGGAGGGCAGATAGGGGTGGAAGTAATTAAAAACAAACACTTTCAAAAAAGGACAGGGTCAAGGAAGAAAATTCAGTAAAAAAGGATAGGTTAGGAAGGAGCAAAATATAGTTAGTCTTTCACAACATGAGTACTGTGGAAGGGTTATACATAATGATACGCATTTGGCCTATGTTGAACTGCTTGACTTCTTAGGGAGGGTGGGTGGGAAGGGACGAGGGGAGAGAATTTGGAACTTAAAGTTTTAAAAAGAGATTTTCAAGAACAAAAAAAAAAGTTTTTGCATGCAACTAGAAAATAAGATACACAGGCAATGGGGCATAGAAATTTATCTTGCCCTACAAGAAAGGCAGGGAAAAGGGGATGGGAGCGGAGTGGGGTGACAGAAGGGAGGACTGACTGTGGAACAGGGCAACCAGAATATATGCCACCTTGGAGTGGGGAGGACGGTAGAAATGGGTAGAAAATTTGTAATTAAAACTCTTGCGAAAATCAATGCTGAAAACTAAATATACTAAATAAATTAAAATTAAAAAAAAATAATTGCTTCTCTGATTTCTTCTTTGGCCGACTCATTCTCTAGAATTAGATTATTTAGTTTCCAATTAATTCTTAGCTTATTTTTATGTGGTTCTTTACTACAAATAATTTTTATTGCATCATTATCTGAAAAGTATGCTTTGACTACTTTTGGCTTTCTGCACTGGATTGTGAGGATTTTTGTGCCCTAGTACATGGTCAGTTTTTGAGTATGTGCCGTGTACTGCTGAGGAGAAAGTATATTCTTTTTTATTCCCATTCAGTTTTCTCCAGAGGTTTATCATATCTGCCTTTTCTAAAATCCTGTTCACCTCCTTAACTTCTTTCTTACTTATTTTGAGGTTAGATTTATCAAGTTCAGCGAGGGGGAGGTTGAGGTCTCCCATTATTATGATTTTGTTGTCTATTTCTTCCTTTAACTCCCTTAACCTCTCCTCTAATAATTTGAATACCATACCACTTGGTTTATACATGTTAAGCAACAATATTGCTTCATTGTTTATGGTACCTTTTAGCAGGATGTAGTGTTCTTCCTTATCTATTTCAATTAAATTGATCTTTACTTTTGCTTTGTCTGAGATTAGGATTGCTACACCTGTTTTTTTTTTTTAACTTTCACTGAAGCACAGTATATTTTACTCCAGCCTTTTACCTTTACCCTTTGAGTATCCCCCTGTTTCAAATGTGTTTCTTGTAAACCGCATATTGTAGTATTATAGTTTTTAATCCATTCTGCTATCTGCTTCCATTTTATGGGAGAGTTCATCCCATTCACATTAATTGTTCTGATTTCTATCTGTGTCTTTTTCTCCATCCTATTTTCCCCCTGTTTATGCTTTTGTTTCTCCCTTTCCCATTCCCCTCCTCAACAGAGGTTTGCTTTTGACCGCCGTCTTCTTCAGTTTAACCTCCCTCTTAATTCCCCTCTTTTATCTTTACTGTTTTCCACTTGATATTTCTTCCCTCCCTTCTGAACACCCACCTTTTTCCCCCTTTCCCCTCCTACTGCCTGTAGGACAACTTAGATTTCTGTACTTATCAGGGTATATTATTCCCTTTCTGATCCAGATCAGATGAAATTAAAGCACAATTACTGCTCTTTCCCTCCCTTCTTTCCTTCTGTTGTAATGTGTTTTTGTGCCTCCTCATTTGATGTAATATTCCCTTTTCTA
Source organism: Trichosurus vulpecula (assembly GCF_011100635.1). Lineage (NCBI taxonomy): Eukaryota > Metazoa > Chordata > Mammalia > Diprotodontia > Phalangeridae > Trichosurus > Trichosurus vulpecula. The sequence continues at coordinate 414,526,046 of NC_050576.1, read as the reverse complement.
CTACCCCCTTGCCTCTTCTCCCATAACCCACCCTTTACATGTCTTAATTATGTTTTTTTTATTTTTATATCAATTATTTAATATAGACATCCACAGTCTATGTGTCTTCCTTTCAATTGTGATGGTAGTTGTACTATTCTCAAGATTCACACACACACACACACACACACACATCACATAAGGTGATATAATCCTATATAAAGATGTAAATAGTTTGCCCTTATTGATTAATAAGGTTTGTGGGGGTTTTTCCCCCTGTTTACTTTTTATGTCTTTCTTGAGTTTTGTATTTGAAGATCAAATTTTCCATTGAGTTCTGGCCTTTTCATCAGGAAGGTCTGGAATTCTCTTATCTCATTGAATGTCCATCTCCTTTCCTGAACAATTATGATTAATTTTGCTGGGTAGTTGATCCTTGGTTGTAGTCCCAGCTCCTTTGCCCTTCGTAATATCATATTCCAATTTCTCCTCTCATTTAATGTGGAAGCTGAAGGATTCTGCGTGATCTTGACTGTAGTTCCATAATATTTAATTTGTTTTTTTTTTGACAGCTTGCAGTATCTTCTCCTTGCCTTTGTTATTCTGAAATTTGACTACAATATTTCTTGATGTTTTCAATTTGGGATCTTTTGCAGGGGGTGATGGGTAGATTCTTTCAATGACTATTTTACCCTCTGGTTCTATGACCTCTGGGCGGTTATCTTATATAATTTCTTCGAAGATACTGTCAAGGCTCTTTATTCATCATGGATTTCCAGTACATAAGGTCAGGTTTTTTTGCCAATCAGATATTTCACATTTTTTTTCTATTTTTTCATTCTTCACATTTTGTTTCACTACTTCTTGTTGTCTCATAGAGTCATTAGCTTCCACTTGCTCAATTCTAATATTTAATGAGTTCCTGTCTTCATTTTGCTTTTGAGTGTCCTTTTCCAATTGGTTGTTTTTACCTCTCAGGGTTTCATTTTGACTATTTAGATTCTGAACCTCCATTGCTATTTCACCAATCTTATTTTTTAAGGACTTGATTTGGTCAGTGATTTTTTTTCTATTTTTTGTTTTACCTCCCTAATTTGGTTTTTAAAATCCTCCTTTAGCTCTTCCAGTAATGCTTTTTGGGCTTGAAACAGTTCTCATTCCATTTTGAAGTATCAGATGTGGGTAAAGTGTTATTGCTAACCTCTCCCAAATTGGTATTTTGATCATGCCTGTCTCCATAAAAAAGAATCAATGGTCTTCCTTTTTTTGTGTGTGTTTTTCTTCATGTTGATTAGCTTTTTCTTTGCTTTACAATGAATTTCTACTTTTTGGGGCTCTGGACTGTCTGTCCCAGTTTTCTTCCTCTGGGGACTGTGAATCTAGTTACTGGCTTTGTGTATTATAGCCTTCAGTTGCCTGAAGTGTGGGGGAGGGGTCTGGCTTCCTGAAGTCTCCTCTTCCCCTGGGGCTGTTTTCCAGTACTGTTGCTCTTCAGCAATGGTCTCAGTTGTTTGTTGTTTGTGCTGTTATCTGCCTCTTCCCCTGGGGTTGCCAGGGTATGTCTGGGCTCCTGGTGTTGACCCCTGCTGGCTCTGCCCCTCTGGGACTCAGGAACTCCCACTGCTCAGCCACTGAAGCCCCACTTCTGTCTCCTATATGCCAGTGTTTTTTTTTTTTTCCCAAGGAATTCTCTGGGTCGTGAGGGATGGATTAGAGCCATTTACATGGCCATTATGTCTCCCAGAATTTCCAGAAGATGTGTTTCATACCTTTGGGCTGCAAGCCTTGGGAGTTGATGTCTCATGGCCAGTGGCACTGCACTTCTGCCTTTCATCTCTTCCACAGACTCCCATTGGGAGGCCTGGGGATCTCCACCAGTTTTGGGTGACCAGCCTTCTCGCAGTCTGTCTTGCTGGTTGGTTTCAGCAGCTTTTTCTGCTTTGGTGCTGTCTGGAGCAGCTCTCCTTTGGAGTGCTCTCCCAGCCTTTGGATTCATCCCATTGACCTTTCAGACTCTCCTGGCTTGGAAATTTGCCCCACTCAGACTGCTTGTATTTTCTAACCTCTCAAATCTGCTCAGATTCCCTTTTCTACATGTATCTGACAGTGCTTGTGAGAGAGCTCTGGTAAGGCGCTGTTTTCTCGTGGCCATCGTGGCTCTGCCCAATTAACTTCTAACAATAAAAAACTGAGTTTGCATTACTAGTGATATTTATTTGATTACTCTTCCTGGAAGAAGATGTTGAGGGGCTGAAGAAAACCAAGGCAAGAAAGTTTAAACAATCCATATGATTTCCAAAGTTCAGGGCCTGATTGTGTGCCCCTCAAATACCTGGCAACCAAGCATGACATAGAGACAGTTTAGAGTCTGAATAGCTTTCCTGGGGCTCTCAAAGAAAGCCTGAGAATGATAACATGATCCCCAACTGAGGTTTGTTTCCTACCCTGACATGGACAGAGTCCAACAATTTCAATGTATCACCAGGACCCTGAGAAAGCAACTGAGGACTGAGACAGAGGGTGAAGCCTCCTACTAGCTATTCCATCTTGAAGAGCTGCAACAGCAGCTTCTAGACAGCAGAGGCAACAGTACTAAATAAGAGTTCCCTTACTAACAAAATTTTGAAGGAGAGGAATATTATTTTTACACAAAATCCCTAATGAAGAACTGAACTTAGAAATATACATAAACAAAAATACTTGTCTTCCACATCCTTTAAAGCAAAACAAAACAAAATACACACTTCATTTGACCATTGTCTGTCTTAGAGAATCATTCCACATTTCTCCTTTTTAAAGTGAAACTTTTATAAAATGTGTCTATGCTCCAGCACCACATTACATCTTTCATTAGTGAGTTCTCCACCCCTTGCAATCTAGCTTGTTTTCTCAACTGAAACTGCTCTCTCCAAAACTATTAATGATATCTCTTTTAAAAAATGGTCTGTTTTTATAACACACTCATTTTGTAAAATGCATTCCTCCATGCTAGATGACTTGGATAATTGACCTGCATAGAAGATAAGAGGAGGGTGTGGGGGAAAGAGACAGATAGAAAGAGACAGATGGAGAGACAGAGAAAGAGAGAGAGAGAGAGAGAGAGAGAGAGAGAGGGAAGGAGAACAACAACAGGAAGAGGAAGAGGAGGAGGTAGGGTACAGAAGAAGAGAAGGGCAAGAAGATGAGGAGAAGAAAAATAGGAAGAGAAGAAAATGAGCAATATCTATTTTTTCATAGTTTACAATCCATTAAGGAAGATAGAATATATATAGATATATATACATAAGTGCCCACAGAATAAATATAATAAATATACAATAAACATTATGTACTTTAACAGTATTTTCCCTTCAGTAATAATTTCTCCCTATTACTATATGGAAATTATTGTTAATGGCAAGGGAGATGTGGGAAAATGTTATGGTTGAATCATGAAAAGTTCCACATAGCAGGTGGCTCTGTGGAAGTTGAATTTTCAAGAAAAATATTTCCTTGAGATGGGAGAGAGGAAAAATAAATGCTAAAATTATTGATGGCCATTACAAAAGGATCAAGATAGGACATGGAGAAAATGGAATACTATTTGTGACAAACCAAATGTCCAAATTGGTTGTGTAATTGAGTGCAGAAAAGGGCATAATGTATAAAGAGAATGGAAAGATGTACTGGAGACTAGTTGTGAATGTATTTAAATAAAGTCAAGTCTGTAAATATTTAATAAGCACTTGTATCAAGCATGTAGAACGCACTAGGAATATAAATAAAAGCAGAAAGTCTCTGACCTCAAGGAACTTATATTTAAATGGGTGAAGATAAAAGGAAGCTAAAATTGGGGAGGGTGTTTCAACAATTTAGCTAGCAGCTGCTGTGGGGGTGAAAAGCCAACACAAGCCCAACAACAAGATGGCTGCAAGCCCAGCTTCTTTTGATCTGCTTTATTAAGGAAAGCAACCTTAAGGGGTTAAAAATCTTACTTTAATCCAACAAACCATTATCATTCACTCAGATCAGGGGGAAAAGTCAGCACCCTGAGCTTCAGAGAAAATACAAACAGAGCAAATATACACAAATCAACAGACAGATTTCTGTCTGACAAAATCTCAATATACAGTTACCAGAGAAGCATCAACATCAAAGCTGGGGAGCTATAACAACAGCTGGCCTAGAGTTATGCACCAGTCCTGCTGTGGTTTCAGAGATCCAAAATAGAGAGCCAGCCTCTTGGTTTATATACCTTGTTCAGGATTAAAGGTGAGTCACACATTCGACTCACCCACGTTACCTAAAATTGTCACAAAAATGCAACTTAAAACCACGTGGTCTAAAAGCCTCTGATGTCACAAACATGTCATTAAAACCCATGTAAACTAGGCTTTTCCTTGAAACAAGGAGGTCATCAAAGACTCCTAATTTAATCAAGGAAACAAAGACCAAACTCTTCAAGGGCAGTTGATTGAATAACTGCTAGAAGCCTATCTTGATTCCCAAAAGAAAGGGTGACTTTTGTAGAGGAATTACAGAAGCATCTGGAATGGAGCATGGAGAAAAATGAAGATGTGGGAATTGTGCTTACAATAGAGGTTCTGTAGGAACCAGCTAATCAAAAAATAGGCTACAAGGGTGGAGGTTACTTCCACTGTGAAAAGTCAGTGGTGCAGTAATTTTCAAGTATGTAAAAGATTTTATAGTAATAGAGAATGTCCTGTGGAAAGTCAGTAGTGCAGCCTAAAGAAGAATGAAGATATAGATGGTCTGTATGACCTCCATAAAATGAAGATCCTGAGAGGAACTAGTAAATCAAAGGAAGATGCTACACAAGGAGAGGTTACTTTTTATGTGGGTGTGTATGGTGGTCAGGGAGGACTAGTACCTCTGATATGAGGACTTGTTGGGTCCTTTGCAGAGCTATTCATCTACCTTTGCTGTTCGCTTTTACCTACATCTCATAGAAGCTCTAGTATGTGCAATGGCCACACCCTAGTAACTGTCTTGGCAAATAGGCTAAACTGATTTGGGGATAACCAACAGGCTTCAAACCTGTTGGTGTATTAGGTAGAATTGGTAGATGAGAACATTTGTTTTTTTTTTCTCCAACAGCCATGAATGCAGCTGAAGCAGGTGTTATGGAACACTTAGAGCTTGGTCAGACATTGAACACACGAAGGACATCCACAGCACCCTGAACCATTGCCAGTCATCTTGATTTTTGTCATGCCACTGGACTTCTATGCCTCAGGAAGAGAATGTGAGGCTGATGCCATTGTGCAATTCTGCCTCATTTAAATCTACATCCAATTCACATGCAACTCAAGGCATCACCTGTGATGTCATTAGTCCTTTTTTGAAAATGATTGATGAACAGCTTCCAGTCTGAGAAGTCCAGGATGCAATGAATTTCCAGGGTGAAGTTATTTCTGTGACATAGTAGAGAAAGTCCAGAGAATTAGGAGTGTGGTGTGGAGTGGAAACACCAAAGCTAGATGGAAATTTTATTTGATTCTAGAGGCTGAAGGGAATCACTGGTGTTTATTGAGTAGGTGAGTGATGTTTTGACATCTGCATAATGGCTGCTATGTGGAGGATGGACTTCAACTTCGATATTTCTGAGTTTTCACCATGGGGTTTCTGTCAGGAGGTGACCAATATATTCTTTCTGTTTTTTCTTTCCCTTCTGGGCCTGAGAGGCCTGAGAATTTATGTTTTTTTTTATTATGATTTCCTGATATATATTAAGCAGACATTTTTTTTCCATGGTTTTAAAATAATCTGATGATCTTAACTTTTTTTAACCTCTTTGAATTATTTTTCAGGTCACTTACTTTTGTTTTGAGTTATGGTTTCTTCTACCTTTTACAATATTTTGAATACATTCTAATATTTGTTGCTGTCTGATCAGTTAATTAACTATATACTTTTCAAGGTGGAGTTTTTTGGGTAAGGTTTTATGCCTCCAAAACTAAGCTGTTTATTCTTTCTAGCCATTCCTCTAACGCTCTTATGCCAAAAATGTCCATTGTAAAACTTTTGTATCATTTCTTCTAGAAAGTCTACTTGATTTTTTTTGTGAAGCTGAGTTTTTCTTAGAGGCTTTGTTTGTAGATACTGTGAATTTGTTCTCTTCTGAGGTGTTTTTTCTTTTTTGGAAATCCTTGGCCCCATAACAAGACAATATCATTTGTTTTTTAATGTTTACTCATTCTTGTAGCCTTACTTCCTGTTTCTGGATCTTTCTTAGGGCAACCCCTTGAGTACAACTACAAAATCCTTTTAATAGAAATAAAAACAAACCAAAATAATAGAAGGGATATTATTTGCTCATTATTGGGCAGAAGAATTTTCATAAATGTGAGAGTATTTTCTAATTATTGGTGTCATTAAGTCATGTATGACTCTTTGCAAACACATTAGGGAGTTTCTTGGCAAAGACACTGGAGAGGTTTGCCATTTCCTTTTCCAGCTCATTTTTACAGATGAGGAAACAGAAGCAAATAGGATTAAGTGACTTGGAAAGGGTCTTACAGTTATTAAGTGCCTGAGGCCAGATTTGACCACAGATCTTCTTGACCCTAAGCCCAGCATTCTAGGTACTGCATGACCTACCTGTCCATGACAATACTACCTAAATTAATTTGCCTCTCATTCTATTCTGAATTTCTAAATATGAAATCTGGTTTCAGAAAAGTAGTTTTTGCCAATGAGACACTCCTTTCCAGAGAACTGATTTGCTTCAAGTATTTTTGCAATAGTTTGATTTCATTCCTCTCCTTTCCCTGACTTCATCTGCCTTCATTGTGTTATTTAGCCAGTGAATCTGTGTTTACAAGAATTTGAACTGCCTTTCCTAGTTCTACTTATCCACTAATTTCAATCACTTTTGCACATATTTTTGTATCTCTTAACTAAATGTAGGAGGCAATTTATACTTTTTTTTTGATTAATCATTTCACTTTTTTGTAGCTATTTTCAGATATGTTTTGGAATATGTGTGAGAGAGCTAAATTTCCCCATGACCTTCTACTATGCCATTATAAACAGAATTTTTAATACTCAAAAATTTTATTCTATGTGTATGATACATGAAATAATCTCAACAATATTGGCAATCTTTAATCATTATTGTGTTTGCTAATTGGGCCAAGTCTTCTCTATTATTTACTATAGCCATAGGTTGACCTTGTTCTTCCATGACATAGCAATATTATATGACCAAGTTTTCAGTAGGGGTATTATTTCAAAGCTACATAGACTATGGGATCATTTAGTATTGGGGTCATTGAGAAATGTAGGAAATTTTGATTTTTTTTATTATGGTCACATCTCTGTTATCTTTTGGAGCATCAAGGTGTTGGGGTTGACTTCTGCTTTAGTAAGAACAACCATCTCCTTCAATTTTAGTTTCATTTTGAGGGAAATAGTTATGATCATTTTACACTTTACTTTCCCTTACAGTACTCTTCATCAGTTCATAAAAAACTTCTAATGTTTTTTTTGAGCTCTGAATAGTCATAATTTCACAATGTAAAGTACTATTTTTCCATCCATGTATATAATTTATATAGACATTCTCTGAACAATGACCATATACTTCAAGTATTTTGCTATCGAGCAAAGTGCATCTATGAATATTTTGTTATCTATGGGACAGTACTCTCTGTGAGTTCCTGGAGTATATATCCAGTAATGGAATTTCTGTCAAAGGGTTTCATGACTTTTGGACATGTAAAAATGTAAGCAATGAAACCTGTTACTCTTGAACTGATTTCCACTCTGTCTTTTCCCCAATGCTTCTGTTAACTTTTAGACATTCCCAGAAATCCCTGACAAGCTTCAGTCATATCTTTTCATTTGTGTTCACAATGTATAATTTATTACATATGCTATAATTGTTATAGTTGACATATATACATATTCACCCATGGGCATATAGTATGTGGGAGAGAGAGAAACAGAGATGCATGTGTTTACACTCATACTTTTTTTTTTCTTCCTGAAAGCCATAACACCTAATCAAGAGAGCTGAAATCAGTATTGAGCACAAGTGGTCTGACCAGGAGTGAACCTAATTTGGAATAGAATACTGAATTCAAATGCAGCCTCAGGTATTTTATGGGTCTGTGACCCTAGGGAGGTCATTTACCATTTTGGCCTCAGTTCCACCACCTAGATGCCTCTAAAATTATTGCAGGAGGTCATTTCTATACAGTAAAATAAGGTGTTTGTTTTCTGCTATAACTAAACAGATTTTGACTGAACATTATTTTCATAAACTACTGTAATGCAATGGGCACCAATCTTTGTTAAGTCTCAAATTTTAAAACAAATCCTAAAGCAGGCATTTGACCCCTCATGTGGTTATGACAATTCTGGTCCTCCTTACACAAAAGAATATCAATAAGACATTGGATGATTTTATTTTTGAATTTGTACATGTACGCTCTTTTTTGTATTGACTTAAAGGACTCTTAATAGTACTAGGACTCTAAGGCGTATTCTTAAAGAGAAGTAGCTGGGGAGATCTAGTGTATTTATTCTTCATATTCTACATCATAATAGACAAAACTTTTAAGCCTTGTCTTGTGCATGAGTGTGTGTGTGTGTGTGTGTGTGTGTGTGTGTGTGTGTGTGTGTTTTAATTTTATCCCAACTCTATTCTGTTCTTTCTCTGGCTGTGTATAAGAGATTGCAAACATACAACTGCATTACAGCCCGCAACACTACAGAAAGTAGTTTGAATGAGATTAAAATGTAATTAGGAAGTATTTATTAAAATAAATAAAATTATAATGGAGTATAGATAATATTAATAAATAGTTTTCAATATCAATATTTAGTCCACCAGGATCCTTATGTAAAGTTTACTTAAGTTCATTTTGAGTTTGGTGCCATCAGTATATACCATATACACACTATTTCTGACACAAAATCATTTTGCTTTTTTTTTTTTGCCAGATTGTCTAAATCCAAAAAGTGTAATGACACTCATTTCTGTTTTAACTATTATAAAGTCTGATCAATAATTATAAAAAACCTCTGTAATATTGCAGCATTGTCTATAATAATATAAAAATATTATTCTTATAATTTTCCCATTACTGAATAATATGATAGAGGGCATTGGCTTTAAATGAACAAGACTTCCATTTCCTTTGTGGAATATCATTTAGTTTCCCATTCAACCAATCTGCAAGATTATTTACAATTTCAAGGTTTTAACTGGATCTTTCATCTCTTAAATTGAAACTGTTTCCCTCTAACTGATGCAAATTCTGTTAGCTATTCTTTTGTCATCATATTGGATTTTTACATCATAACAAAGAAGTATTCTCACTACATTTCTTCTTCTCTTGAAGTTCCCTGAGTAAGAAATGGGATATCTCTAAGTGTAATAGAAATTCAATTTCTTTCACTTTACACAGATTCCTTCCCTGGTTGCACTCTATTTGTACCTCTTCCCATCATAATAAAATACCTAAAAGGCTATCTTAGAATAGTCATTTTTCCTCAGGGAATCTCAAGGAATCTGCAATATATATTTTGCTTTAACTTTCTACTATGCTCAAAGATTTGCTTTTCTTTTTCTTTCTTTTCTTTCTTTGTCCTTTTTTTCTTCCCTCCCCCTCCCCTTTGCCCTTGCCATGGACTGTAAGAAAATCATATATCTCTCTTTGCTTCTGATGAAGCTGTTGCTTGGAAACATATCCTGGACCTGCTGGATTTTTTGTCAGATTCATTCTTGAAGCTGGCTTCTGGCTGTAAAATTATAGATCCCAGAGCTTATTTCTGAGTGGACTTTAGAGCAAACCAATAAATAGAACATTTAGCAGTGCTCAGTAAGATACAGCTAACATATCTCAGTTATGATAAAGAAGATCTCACTGATTCAGAAACTAGCTAAAATTTTTGACTACATAAGATACTCTTGATAGGTTTTAGAGAGCAGCTTTCATACTTAAGGCATTTTATCAAGTGAAAAGTTGAAACACTTACAGTACTATTGTGTAGGGATATGAAATACTTTTATTGATTCTTTTATCACATGTGCAAATAACCTTAAATGTCAGACAAGGTGTTTTTTTTTATTAAATAAAGGAATATTAATCAAACCAAGGTTGTTTTGTTTGTTTGTTCATTTGTTTGTTTATTTTCCCCAGGGAGTCTTGGTACATCTTTAGTTGCCAAGAAAGATGAGTAAGTGAATTATTTGCAATTTACCACTTCTAAGAACTCTTCCTATTTATATTTCAAGTTTAATTAACCTGTTGCCTGAAAGCAACTGAAGAAATTCAAGGAGCCTTAGATTATTAAAGCGGGACTAAGTGAGTCAGTAATTGTCTAAAGTAAACTTTCCCCTGAGTTCCCCACTGCTCAGATATAAATGCAGATACAAACCCCTACACAGACAGTTAAGATCGTGGAATGGAAGGGGGTAAGCAACAAGTGTGATAGTGTTTTTGTCACAGAAGTACATCAAGGAAGAATATCTCATCACATTCTCATAGAAAGCTAGATGAGATAGTGCTGAATTTGGAATCAAGAAGATGTGAGATCATAATATTGCCTCAGATATTTTCTAGTTATCGTTTAACTTCTCTGAGTTACAGTTTCCTCAACTATAATATGAGGAAAATAATTGCAACTATCTTGTAAGATTCTTGTGAGGATCAAATGACAGAAAATTTGTAGAGTACTTTGCAAACCTTAAAGTACAATGTTGACACTAGCTATTATTATTAGAACTGTCTCTTTATAAGTCACCCATTCATTCAAAAACAATTTTTTTATCACTTAGTCGATAAATTGCCATTTAATAAGTGCCTGATATGTGCCATGACTGTGCTAACCACTGAGAATACAAAAAGTGGCCAATGAAATTCTTTGTACTGAAGCTGGTAACTATCTAAATAAACAGGAGGGGGCTAGGTTAGGAAGTGCTTTGAATGTCAAACAGAGGATATAGATTTGATTCTGGTGGTAATAAGAAGTCACTGGATTTTATTCAATAGGGGTGATATGATCAGACCCACCCTTTAGGAAAATCACTTTTGTAGCTGAGTGGAGGATGGATTGGAATGGAGAGAGATTTGAGGCAGGAAGACAAACCAGCACACTATTTCAATAATGGATGTGTCAGCTGAAGAGAGAAGGCAGTAAAATGGTGGCGATACCAGAGGGGAGAAGGGAACATATTGGAGAGATGTTGCAAAGGTGAAATAGGCAGACCTTGACAGCAGATTAGATATGAGGTGTGGGTTGGAGGGGTTGATTTCTATGACATAAGGGTCCCTTAATCATGGGGATCAGTTGGGACCAGCTCTGGTAAGGGCTAAGGCCCAGGGAGAAAGAGGCTGGCTGATTACAAGAAGGGGAGAGGGTGCTGGTGGAGGGAGCAGGGTCTGTAAGGGCTGGGCCAGGTGTGTGAGGGCCAGAGGGTGATGATGGGGGGAAAGGGGCCAGCAGCAGAAGCCATGTGTTGTACAGTAGGAGTGGCAACCAAGCAGGAGGCAGAAGGCCCTTGGAGAAAGGCTAAAATAACTGCTCTTTTTTTTAATGGAATTTACATTAAGAGATGTGGTACCAGCCCTCTAGCTTCACTGTTGGCCCCTGGAGGTGAGGCTTCATTCAGGAGTAGATGGAGAGTGAGGGAGCAAGGGAGGGAGAAGGTTTTAAAACCATCACAGCCTCTGCTGCTGCTCTCAACCCCCTGCACCACCCCTGCCCACCAGTGGCTCTAAAGATTCTGGAAGAGAGAGTAACTCTTATGACTTTGCACAGCTCTTCCTCACTCAAATCCAATCTGTGGGAAAATCAAGACATAACCTTCTTGATGTCATTGCTCTTTAACTATATATATATATATATAGTATACTATGTATACTATATAGCATATTTAATATATATAGTATACTATATAGTATATGTATACTATATATACTATATAGTATACTATATATACTATATAGTATATGTATACTATATATACTATATAGTATATATATAAACACACACATATACACATATATAAATACATATATGTGTATATGTGTGTATGTGTATGTGTGTGTGTATACAAACACACATACACACACACACACACACACACACACACACACATATATATATATATATATATATACACATATACATATATATAGTCCAAACTGGTTTGATTTCTCACCTGTGGATGACAGGAGCTGAACAAAGCAGGTCAGAGATGGGTAAGTCAAGAATAAAAAAGCAATTTAATTTCAGAGTGAGGAAAACACTTGCAAGTAAAATCCACTTTCCAGAGGAAAAGGGGCTCACTTGTGTATGGAGGAGGTAGGGTTTTTAATCACGAAATCACAAAGGGCTGGACAACAACGTAGTCATTCTTGGGTCATGAGTAAACAGTTCTCCAAGTAGGCCCATGCAGGCATTTATTTGGTGGGGGTTTACAGGAATCCTTGTGTCCTGTGGGAATAGTCTCCAAGTTCTTTGAATCATTGAGCCTTGTGATTGTCTTGAGAAGTTAGGGCTATTGAGCCTTGTGATCATTCAGCAGAGTACAGAACCAGAGTTAGGGTGTCAGGAACAGCAATGCAGTGCCTGGTTCAGTTCACTTATCAGTTATAAGCCCAGGGATCCTTAACAAATCTAAAAAGTTTGTATAATCATTACACATAATATGAAAATAATAACTTCCCGTTCTGGGATTTTGCTGGGGCTAAGATTATCCAGTGGGTGAGCACAAAGGATTCTTTTCATGCCAAACTCAGGGCACAACTTCCTTGCTGGGCCTTAACTCTAGAAAACAGGATATCCCTTAATATCTTGACATTTTACCAATTTCGGCTAAGGCAGGGGGTCTGAAAGAACCCCTACCCTGTTGAGCAGTAAAGGAGAGGCAGGTATAAGCCAAGATGATATGAGAAGTCAGTTGGTCCTGGACAAGATGTTTCCTAAGGGGCTCATTCCTTGAGGAAGAAGTATGGAGAAGCATATCCCTGGTACTATTGCTAGCCAGTGTGTTTGCTTGCAAGCAATAGAGAATGTAGAAGAGAAAAATGCCAACACACCCTTTAATCAGGGCCTTGGTGGTTGGGTACATGATAAAAGCAAGAGGGAAAAAATAGCAATATTCAGTCATCATTGGGAATCTTGGGACATGCATCTCTTATTTGGTTGTTGGCTGCTTCTGGGACTGTACTAGATGAAACCTAGGGTCTCTGGGGGCTTCTGCTATCCACTCAGGAGCAGAGGTTTTTTTCAGGTGATCCAGCAGTACCCATCCATAAGTTTGAAAGCTCTGGGAGTAGTCTGAAGGACCTGATAGTGGCTCTGTTTCAACAATCCGGCTAGCAACTGTTGTGGGGGTGAAAGAACAACACAAGCCCAACAACAAGAATGCTGCCAAAGCCTGCTGCAAAAGCCCAGATTTTTAATCTGCTTTAGTAAGGAAAGCAATGTTAAGGGGTTGACAAGTTTGCTTTAATTCAGCATAAAAATATCATTCACTTAGTTCAGGGGAAAAAGACAGCACCCTGAACTTTGGGGCAAATACAAACAAATTACAAACATCGACAGACAGACCTTGTGTGATTCAAATCCCAATACATAGTTACCAAAATTTAACAAAGTCCCAACATCCAGGTTTACAAGCTGGAGGGCTACAACTGCCCAGAGTCACCGCATCAGCGCACCACCACCACGAGTGAGAGCCCTGCACAAATGGCTCTGTCTTCTGTTCTTATAGCATTTCAGACATCATCAAACGTCATCTGAATGACCAGAACTTAGGCTCCTATGATTGGCTCTTGAGTTAACCCCTCCCCTTAGTACCCTGGGAGCTTCACACCCACATAGGCTTAGCACCTAATAGGGGTTTGGGCCTGGGGCTTAGCACCTAATAAGACTCAATGAAATACACTGAATTACTCAAAGGAAACAACAGCCAAACTCTTCAAGGGCATTTGGTTGAATTGAGTGCTAAGAGCCCATTTTGCTTACCAAGACACTAAGTTTGGCTTTTTGGTATGTACGTATGTATGTATGTATGTATGTATGTATGTATGTATATGTATGTGTGTGCGGAGAGAGAGATAGAGAGAAAGAGAGAGAGAGAAAGTGAGGTATATATGTGTATGTGTGTATATATGTGTATGTATATGTGTATATGTGTGCATATATGTATATGTGTGTATATGTATGTATATATACACATATATACACACATGTGCACATTTATTCATATATAAATACTATATATACATACACACATAATCATATATATACACATGTACACAAAAACATATATACATGCACGCACGCGCACATATGCTTACATACACACATATATGTGTATATATACACATATATACATACACACATGTATATGTATGCATGTATATATGTATGCATGTATATATATGTATATATGTATATGTGTATGTATATGTATACATATATATGAGTGTATATACACATGCGCACATTTATACATACACATGTATACACACACAAGGCACAAGGTGAGTTGAATATAAAGGCATGGTATCTAAAAAACTAAAATAAAGTAATTAAGGCATGAGAGAGAAAAATACTGGAAAAAGGAGAAAGGGAGAGATAGAATGGGGTAAATTATCTCACATAAATGTGGCAAGAACAAGCTTTTATAATGGAAGGTTAGAGGGGGGAGGTGAAAGGGAATCAGAGAATCTTGCTCTAATCCTATTTGGCTTAAGGATGGTATAACTATACACACTCCATTGGGTATCTTACCCCATAGAAAAGTAGGGGGGAGAAGATAAGAGGGGGTGATAAAAGGGAGCACAGATTCGGGGAGGAGGTAGTCAAAAGCAAACACTTTTTCAAAAGGGACAGGGTAAAAGAAGAAAATTGAATAAAGGGGGACAGGATGGGATAGAGGTAAATATATTTAGTCTTTCACAGCATCACTATTATGGAAGGGTTCTGAATAATGATACATGTTTAATCTATATTGAATTGCTTGCCTTCCCAAGGAGGGTTGGTGGGGAGGGAAGAACAGAGACAAGTTGTAACTCAAAGTTGTAAATGTTAAAAAAAAGTTGTTTTTATGTGCAACAGGGAAATAATATATACAGACAATGGGATACAGAAATCTATCTTGCCTTCCAAGAAAATAAGGGGAAAGAGGATAAGGTGGGGGAGTGGGGTGATAGAAGTGAGGGTAGCCTGGGGAAAGGGGAAATCACAATACATGCTATCTTGGAGTGGGGAGTAGAGATGGGGAGAACATTTGTAACTTACAATATTGTGGAAACAAATGTTGAAAACTAAAATAAATTTTAAAAAATAGAATTGGGTAAGTGGAAGCTAATGACTTCATCGAGTGAAGAAAACAAAATCAAAAGAATGGGTAAAAATAGAAGAAAATATTAAATATCTCAGTGAAACAACAATTGAATTGTCAAAAAAAGGAAAAAAAAATCCAGAAGTGATAACTTAAGAATTACTGAAGCACCTGAAATCCATGATCAAAACAGAAAGAGCTCAGCCATCATCTTTCAAGAAATTATCCAGGAAAACTGCCATAATATCCTAAAACAAAGAGCAAAATTAAAATGGAAAGTATCAACTGATCCCTTCCTGGAAGAAATCCCAAATTGAAACCTGCCAACAATATTATAGCCAAATTTCAGAGCTCTCAGGTTGACAAAGAGAATACTGCAAGCAACCACAAGGAAATAGTTCAAATATTGTGGAGAGACAGTCAGAATAACACAAAATTTAGCAGTTTCTACATGAAAAGATCTGAGGGCTGGGTATATGATGTTCCCAAAAGGAAAAGAGGTAGGAGCACAATCAAGAATCACCTACCTAGAAAAATTGAGTATAGTACTTCAGGGGAAAAATAAACATTCGATGAAATAGGGGACATTCAAATACTCCTAATGACAAGACCAAAGCTGAGTAGATAACTGGACTTTCAAATACATGATTCAAGAGAAGCATGAAAAGTTAAGCAGAACAGAGAAATCATAAGGGACTTAATAAAGTTAAACTGTATACTTTCCTACATGTGAAAATAATACTTTTAACTCACAAAAGCTTTCTCATTATTAGAGCAGTTAGAAGGAGTATATGCAGAAAGAAGTCATGGATGTGAGTTGAATATGATGGAATGATTTTCTAAAAAAAATAAAATTAAAGGATGAGAAAGAAGAATGCACTAGGAGGAGGGGAAAGGGAGAGCTGGAATGGAATAAATTACCTCACATAAAAGAGATATGAACGTGCTTTAACAGTAGAGAAAAAAATGCAGGAGATGGCATACTAGTGGTTCCCAAACCTTATTCTCAACAGAATTAGCTCAAAGGAGGAATAACATATACACTCATTTGGTATCAAAGTCTATCTTACCAAAAGAAAGTAGAGGGGAAGGATATAAAAGAGAAGGGTCATGACAGAAAAAAGGTGCAGATTGGGGAATATAATTGGTAGAAGCATAAGACTTGAGGACAGACTTCACGAAAAAAGAAAGAGTGAAATAAACAGCTGGGAAATCAGATGGAGGGAAATACACAGTAATCATAACTGTGAAAAAAATTACAGCACGTTTCTCTGATAAAGACATGCTTTCTCAAAAATATATCAAAAAGAGTCAAATTCATTAGAGCACCAGTCATTTAGCAATTGATAAATAATCAAAGGATATTAACAGCTATTTTACGATGAAGAAATAACAGCTTTCCCCATTGTGTGGGGAAAAAAAACAATCTAAATAACTACTGATTAGAAAAATAGAAATTAAAACAATTCCTCTGAGGTACCACCCCACATCTATCAAATTGGTTAATATAAAAGAAAAAAACAATAAATGTTGGATGGAATCTGGGAAAATTTAGTCAGTAATGCAACATAGCTGTAGTTTTAAACTCGAGCTTGGAGCTTGGGAAGTAGCCACCACAGCTGGAGCAACCTCAGCTGCCCCCAGGGCAGGGGCAGGGACTCTGCTATTCTCTCACCCAGGCCCAACAATTTTCCTACTTACCTGCTAAGTTGTCCTTGGTGCTTGTGGGTTGACAAGTCTTGAAAACAAAACAGCTCAGTGATTCAGGGCCCTGAGACCTGTTGAATCTGGTCTCTTTTGGCCTTGTCTGTCCTGGCTTACCCCATGCAGGGTTATGCTGTCTTCTCACCACGGTCTTATTTTGGTGACAAAGAAGATCGAAACATACAGCCATAAGAGTTAAAAAAGTCAAATATCCTATATCAAAAGCCTCCAAGAAAAACATGAACTGTTCTCAGGCCAAGGAAGAGCTCAAAAAAAAATTTGGAAAATCAAGTAAGAAAAGTAGACAAAAATTTGGAAGAGAAATTAGAGTGATGCAAGAAAATCATGAAAAACAAGTCAACAGCTTGCTAAAGGATACCCCAAAATACTGAAGAAAATAACACCTTAAAAATAGACTAACCCAAATGGCAAAAGAGCTCCAAAAAGGTAATCAGGAGAAGAATGCCTTAAAAAGCAGAATTGGCCAAATGGAAAAGGAGGTCCATAAGCTCACTGAAGAAAATAATTCCTTAAAAATGAGAACGGAGAAAATGGAAGCTAATGATTTTAAGAGAAATGAAGAAATTATAGAACAGAACCAAAAGAATGAAAAAATGGAAGACAATGTGAAGTATCTCATTGGAAAAACCACTGACCTGGAAAATAGATCTGGTAGAGACAATTTAAAAATTTTTGGACTACCAGAAAGCTATTATTAAAAATAAATAGGCTGGATATCTTTTTTTTCAAGAAATTATCAAGGAAAACTTCCCTGATATTCTAGAACCAGAGGGGAAAATAGAAATTGAAAGCCTGCACTGATAGCCTCTTGAAAGAGTTTGCAAAAGCAAAACCTTTAGGAATATTATAGCCAAACTCCAGACTTCCTAGGTCAAGCAAAAAATATTGGAAGTAGCCAGAAAGAAACAATTTGAGTACTGTAGAAACACAATCAGTATAACACAAGATCTAGCAGCTTCTACATTAAGGGATCAAAGGGCTTGGAATATGATGCTCCGTAGGTCAAAAGAGCTAGTATTAAAACCAAGAATCACCTACCCAGCAAAACTGAGCATAATACTTCAGGGCAAAATGTTGATTTTCAACAAAATAAAGGACTTTCAAACATTCTTGATGAAAAGAACCAAAAGTGATTAGAAAATTTGAGTACCAAAATATGAATCAAAAGAAGCATGAAAAGGTAAACAGGAAGAAGAAATGATAAGGCACTTACTAAAGTTGAACTGTTTACATTCCTATACGGAAAGATGATATTTGTAACCCATGAAATCTTTCTCAGTATTAGGGTAGTTTAAAGTAATATACATATACATTTATACACACACACACACATACACACAAACATACATATATATACACATATATGTATATATTACATATATGTAATGTACATATACATTAATGTATGCACACATACACACAAATATATACATATATGTGTGTGTATATACATACACCCAAATATATATACACATCCACATATAAGTGTATGTATGTGCATGAATACACAGATATGTGTGTGCGTGCGTGTGTGTGTGTGTGTGTGTGTGTGTGTGTGTGTCTACACAGGGCACAGGGTGAGTTGAAAATGAAGGGATGATATCCAGAAAAATTAAATTAAAGAGTGAGAGAAGAATATATTGGGAGAAGAAAAAGGGAGAGATAGAATGGGTAAATTATCTCACAAAAGAGGCAAGAAAAAGCTATCATAATGAAAGGGAAGAGGGGGTGAGTGAAAGAGAATGAGAACTCTCATTAGATTCAGCTTAAGGAGGGAATAACACACAATCAATTAGGTTTCTTACCTTATAGGAAAGTAGGGAGGAAGGGCAGAAGGGGGGGGGGTGATGGAAGGGAGGGCAGATTTGGGGAAGTGGTATTTAAAAGGAAACACTTTTTTGTGTGTTCTTTTTTTAATAATTTTTTTTTCATTTTTAGTTCACAACACTCGGTTCTACATAATTTTGAGTTCCAGATTTTCTTCCGTCCCTCCCTCCCTCCCCAAGGAGGCATGGAATCCCATATAACTTCCACATATAACTTTGCATTGAATTAATTTACACACTAGTCAAGTTGTGGAGGAGAATTATGACCAATGGAATGAATCATGAGAAAGAAGAAACAGAACCAAAAAAAAAAAAAAAAAAACAAGAGAAGAAAAAAGGGGGAGAAAAAGGTGAGCACAAAGTGTGCCTCAATCTGCATTCATACTTCATATTTCTTTCTATGGATGTAGATAGTATTCCCCATTGTGAGTTCTTTGGAGTTGTCTTTGCACCTTGTATTGCTGAGAAAAGCAAAGTCTATCAGGATTAGTCAACACAGAATCTATATATCTGTGGTTGGGTATAAATGTTCTCCTGGCTCTGCTCTGATCACTCAGCATCATGTCATGTAAGTTTTTCCAGATTTTTATGAAGTCCGTAACATCTCCATTTCTTATAGCACAATAGTATTCCATTACCTTCATATGTCACAGCTTGTTCAGCCATTCCCCAATTGATGGGCATCCCTTTGATTTCCAATTCTTAGCTACCACAAAAAGAGCCGCTATAAATATTTTTGTACATATGGGTCCTTTTCCCACTTGTGTGATCTCTTTGGGATACAACCTACAAGTGCTATTGCTGGGTCAAAGGGTATGAACATTTTTATAGCCCTTTGGGCATAGTTCCAAATTGCTCTCCAGAATGGCTGGATCAGTTCACAACTCAACCAGCAATGTAACAATGTTCCAATTTTCCCACAACCTCTCCAGCATTTATCATTTTCCTCTTTTGTCATTTTAGCCAATCTGACAGGAGAGATGTGGTATCTGGTATCTAAGAGTTGTTGTGATTTGGATTTCTCTAATCAGTAGTGATTTTGAGCATTTTTTCATATGCCTATAGAGATCTTTAATTTCTTCCTCTGAAAACTGCTTGTTCATATCCTTTGACCATTTCTCAATCGGGGAATGACTTGTATTCCTATATATTTGGCTCAGCTCCCTGTATATTTTAGAAATGAGGCCTTTATCAGAGACACTAGCTGCAAAGATTTTCTCTCAATTTTCTGCTTCCCTCCTAATCTTCATTGCATTGGCTTTTTTTGTACAAAAACATTTCAATTTAACATAATCAAAATTATCCATTTCGCATTTTGTAATGCTCTCTATGTCTTGTTGGGTCATGAATTCTTTTCTTTTCCATAAATCTCATAGGTAAACTATTCCTTACTCTCCCAAACTGCCTATAGTATCAGCCTTTATTCCTAAATCATGAACCCATTTTGACTTTATTTTGGTATATGGTGTTAGATATTGGTCTATGCCCAGTTTCTGCCCTACAATTTTCCAATTTTCCCAGCAGTTTTTGTGAAATAGTTTTTGTGAAATAGCATAGAAGCTGGCCTCTTTGGGTATAAAAGCAAACAGTTTTGAAAAGGACAGAGTCAAAGGAGAGAATAGAATAAATGGAGGGCAGGATATGATGGAGAGAAATATAGTTAATCTTGCACAACATGAGTATTATGGAAGTGTTTTTCATAATGATACATATATAAGCTGTATTGAATTCCTTGCCTTATAAATTAGAGTGGGTAGGGCAGGGAAGAAGGGAGATAACTTAGAACTCAGAGTCCTAAAAACAAACTTTGAAAATTGTTTTTACATGCAACTAGGAAATAAGATGTATAGGCAATGGGGAATATCTATCTGGCCACACAAGAACATAAGGGGGAAGGTGATAAGAGGGGGAGTGGGGTGATAGAAGGGAGAAAAGATTGGGGAAAGGGTTAATCAGAATGTATGTTGTCTTAAGGTGCGGTTGAGGGTAGAGATGGGGAGAAATTGTGTAACTCAACATCTTTTGGAAATGAATGTCGAAAACTAAAAATTTATTAATTAAAAAAGAAACGGAGAGTATATGGACTTCATAATAACCTGGAAAGACTTACATAATCTAATGCTGAGTGAGGGGAGCAGAACCAGGAGAATATTATACAGGATTACAGACATAGGGTACCTGTGATGACTAACTTTGATAGATTTGGCTCTTCTCAACAATACAATGTTCTAAGACAGCTCCAAAAGACTCATGATGGAAAAAGCTATCCACATCCTGAGAACGAATTATGCAGTCTGCATACAGATTGAAGCAAATTATTCTCTCTCTGTCTCTGTCTCTCTCTCTGTCTCTGTCTCTGTCTCTCTCTCTCTCTCTCTCTCTCTCTCTCTCTCTCTCTCTTCCCTTTCTTCTTTCCCACAATTCATTGCATTGATTATAATTCTTCTTTAAATTTTGACTATTTTGAAAATAACTTTAATGTGAAAGTAAATGTAAAGTCTATATCAGATTGCATGTGCTCTTGGGTAGGAGGAGAGGGAGGGGCAGAAAATTTAGAGTTCAGTAACTTGTGGAACTGAGTGTTTTAAAATAAAAATAAATATTAAATTAAAAAAAGAAAGTCAGCTCAGTGAAATTGAGATCACTCTCTTCATTCTACTCAGTTATATCAGCTTTTATGAGTTGAAGTAATGAATGTCATGAGGGTATGGATGGCTAAACAAGTCAAGATCATTTCTATTCAAGGTCTTTTTTTTTTTGCTAAATTTAGGCAAGCAGAGAAAGTCCTTGTCTGAAAAGTTGTTCACTAAGGGTCACTACACATATACAATAAAGGAATCCTAGAGGATTACAAGTTGAACCAACAGTTAGAGAATGGGTTATAAATCCCTTAAACTCTTTTGCCTTTGCTTTTCATTTTGCCCCTGGCAATACAGCATTATTAGATTTTTGTTTTTGGAGAAAGAGAGATTTGCATATTTTTAGAAGGTTCTGTTACAGAATGAACCACAGAAAAAGTCTTCAGGATAAGTTAATAGCTAAAGGGAGGATGGGGGTATTTTATTCTGTAAAGCTCTGGGATTTGCTTCAGTGACCCTCATCTTAATTGTTGAAAGGACTAAATCTCCTAAGACTAATGAGCAAAAAGGAATATAACTTTGATGAATTAGACAAAATGAATATTTTATGGCCTGGAAACTTCAGAAAGTGTTTATTGTTTAAATATCACATGCCATTAAATTTTGTCTACATTGTTATCATCTTGTTCAATGTCTGAAAAAATTACAGACAACCACCTCTCCCCTAGCCAAAAAAGTACTGATCTCTACTTGAAAATTTCTACCCTCAATATACACTTACTGGACTGGTTTTCAGAAAAGCTGCTTTTATGCAACTAAATCTGAAAGATGAGATTTGGATGGAAGCAAGATGAAAAATGTGTCATTCATATTGACCAAAGAAACTGGGATTATCATTTTTAAGTCCAAGATATTAGCTTCTAGGAGTCTAAATACTTACTTTGTTTCTTTATTTGCTTTTTTTCTTTGTTTCTTTCTTTGTGTCTCTCTCTCTCTCTCTCTCTCTCTCTCTCTCTCTCTCTCTCTCTCTGTTTGTGTGTGTGTGTGTTGCCATTTGGAGATGCTCACTCATGTTCAGCTTATAGAGCTCGTGGAGAATAAAGGAACACTAAAATTCAGTGTGCACATGTGACCTCTAAATTGCCTGAGAGTTTACTGTTATTGTTAAAGCTCAAATAATGGCTGCAGATATCTGCCTCTGCTCCATTTTACTGCACAGTGGTTTCTGTGTAGTGATTTAAACTGCAGTGACCCCATTATAAATAGCATTCATATGTTTTTTCTGTTAAAGGCATAGTTATTTGATGATCTGCAGTAAGTATCTTTGTGGGTCTTAAGACATTCATACTGTGAAAAATATTCATACAACAAAAGGTATATGTACAAGTGGATAAGTAATTGGTTACATGCCTAGGACAGCCCACAGTGTTTTGTTTTGTTTAAAAAGAAAAAAAAAGCTCTTATTCTGGTCTGCTGAATATCATTACCAGCAGTGATAGTTTTAAAATGTAGTCTATTCTTTCAATACCTAACTGGAAGAAAGATCATATAGATAGCAAGATCTTGGAGAAAAAAGAAAGAAAAAAATACTTCTTTAACAAATAATTGATGTGTAACTTACTCCATAGCAGTCTTTTTTTTCTCACCTTAAATGAAATAATGGCCGCAGGACTGGTATGGCACATTGAGATTAAGGGAGTAGTTTGCTTAAATGCTTTATGCATCTCAAAATCGGGCTGTATAAAAATTTTCTGTGTGAGGAGCAGACTATGAAAAAACAATTTGATTAAATCATGGTCATTCTAGGGCCAAGGTAGTTACTAACTCAAGGTGGAGGAACCAGACAACTTTGCTTTTTTTCTTCTATTTTTTAATTTGAATTTTTTCTTGTTGGGTAATTGTTTTGAACATTGTGCTCTCTGTTTTTGAAAATTAGTGGTTTGCTAAGGATATCACATTGCTTTTGCATTAGTGATTTACCAAACCTCTCTGCCAAAGGTAAAGATACCGAACAATTTAGACTTCATTAGATGGTCTCTTGGATATTTTGTAGGTCTAATGATCTATGAACTTCCATGATTTGAAACACTTTGTGGTTTGAAAGTTACAACTGGGTTTATGGGTCCTACTGTTCCAAAATAATTAGTGAAATTTGATTTTGAATGCATTCAGACTTAGATATTACCTAAACCTGACAGGGTGAATTTGAGGGTGTATTGTTGTTCTTTTTTTATTTCTGGCCCTATGATTTCATTGGTGTAGGGAAGTGCTGGTATTGAAACTCCCTCTACCAATGGAGATTAGCAGCTGTGTGTGTGTGTGTGTGTGTATGTATATGTATATCTGTCTGTAATATATATATATATATATATATATACACACATACATATATACATATATATATATATATATATGGTATAAAATTGCGTGTGTTTCTGTTTGTGTGATTATCTGGGGTAGGGGGAATGGAGGAGTAACTTAAACAGTAGCAAAACTGAGGCTGAGAGAGAACAGAAAGGAAAAAAAATGATTATTGTAAAAATAACAAGGAAAAATATAGATAGTATTGGAGAAACTGTGTTGATGTCCATGGCAGGAATAACAAACTTTAGAAACCTGATTGGAAGAAAGGCCTGATCAGAAATGAATCCAGCTGAGAAGCTCAATTGGCTGAGTTTCATTTTCCTTTATTGCTCCATCCATTTAGGCATTACTGGAAAACAATTCAACTGTGCTTTTTTTTTTTCCCTATCCTCCATTGCTGATGGTATTTTGTAAAAGCAATTATATATATATATAATTGTTCCCATCATGTTAGGGAAGTTTGTTACCTGATATCAGTGTACATATAGAAGAACAGCCCTGAATGGTTTAAAATTTATAGACTACTTTCCCAAGGATACTGTAATTCTCACATGTGAGTTTAAATGAACCTTTTGGAGACTACTTAGTTGTGAATTATCCTACGAATCTCCATTGCAGTATCTTTACTGGTAATTTAGATGGGACATTTTTCTTTACTGTTTTCTCCTTTAGAATGCTAAAGCAATCTAGTGCCTTTGATTAAGTCTTATTAGGTGCAAAGACCCAAGCCAACACCCTTTTGCTAACTAGGTGCAAAGACTCAGGCCCACATCCTTTTTCTAATTAGGTTTGAAGCCTTAGGGCTCTAAGAGTGGCATATAAACTCAGAGACTAGCATTTTGTTTGGGGCTCTCACTCACTGGAAGAGAGTTGGTGTGGAGACTCTAGGTAGCCACTGGAGCACCCTGGCTTTGAAGAAAACCCAGATGTTGGTGCTTCTCTTTTTGGTAAAAGTGTATTATTATTTTGTCAGGCAGAAAACTGTCTGTTGAATAGCATTTATTTGCTCTGTTTATATAATGTACATTTGTAATTTCTATTTGTATTTCCTCCGAAGTTCAGGGTACTGGCTTTTCCCCTTGACCTAAGTGAATGATATTAAATATGTATATTTAATTAAAGCAAGATTGTTAACCCCTTAAAGATGTTTTCCTTGGAAAAGCGATCAAAAATCCTGTGCTAGCAGCAGTTCTTGCTACTGGTCTTTTTGGGTTTTACACCTCAGCACCAGCTGAAATCCAAATTGTTGTTAGAGTATCCCAATACTTGAAACTTAATTTTCCCTTAGACAAGTGAGCCATAGGAGCAATAGTGCCATAGGTGACTGAAAGTGTGAATATAAATCTCTTTACTCCACCCATTTTATTTGAAGAGGTTTTGGGAGAGGAGGCAAGTTTGGGAGGGTTAAGATAGAAATAACTAAAGAAGAAAATCCTCTCTCTGAGAAAGCTCAGAAGATATGGGCCACAAGAATTTTGATTGTCTTCCTCTATGATTGTGAAAGGAAAGGAAAGAAAGATTGTTTTCCACAATCATATCTACTGACACAAAATTGGTCATATCAGTGAATAAATCTAGTTCTTCCTTAAAACATTCTTTCTTCCTCCTTCCTCATCAACTGACCTAGAAAAAAGTATCAAGGTCAAGGATCTTCTAATGACAGATAGATTTGGATAATTAAAAGTAAAAAAGAAATAAATAGAGAAAAAAAATAGAGAGAGGTAGGGAAAATATCAGATCTTGGAAAAAATCAAAAACTTGATTTTTTTGATCCCTTAATTTTCTACCACAGGATGGCAAAAGATGAAAAAAAAAATAGAATTTGCATTTTCTGTCTGTATGCTTTTACTCTAACTATCGCTGTGCCTCTGCCTTATAGAGTGCCTCTCTTATGCTTAAGCATAAATTTTTATGAAAACTTTATTGAAGCAAAGGATGAGCTCCCTTCCAAGCTAGTATATATATATATATATATATATATATATATATACATATATATATATATATATATATATATATATGTTAGTATTGATTAATTCTATATTTTTGATTTGTGCATGTATCTGTATGTATGTATGCGTATGTGTCTGTTATTTCACATATTATAAGGATCTCCATGCCAAGACCATCCCTTTCTTTTCAATCAACTCTTTGTTTTTATTATTAGGACACAATATATGCTCCAGTGCTAAGGCCCAGGAAGTAATTTGTGAGCAGAGCTTGGCATAAGGCTAATATTTTGTTTTTACCCTCTGCATGAACTCTCCTGCAGCAAAATCCAGAATTTTTTTACAAGTGGTCTTTGAGCTCAAATAAGCACTGGCTTGTCCAGATCACATTCCGGTCATGAAGCACTGCTATGAATAAAACTCAATCCATTGTTGCTGTTATCCTTCATTGCCTCAGCTACAGCTCACTGCATGTTTCTTTGTCTAGATCCTCCTATGTATATCAAGACTTGGCCTCCACACAGTGGTTCTCCTTTAGGAGATAAAGGCATAAAGGAATAAAAAAATTTCTTCGCCTATAGCTTCTTTGAGTTGTTTGGTCATTTATTTTCAGAATTTGACTATACATGTATATTTGTATACATACATGCATGGAGAGAGAGTGAGAGTGAGAGAGAGAGAAAGGAGAGAGAGAGATCTTTAGATGGTTAGTTCCTTTTAAGTAGTAATTGTTTTGATTTTGTTTCACTACCACTTAATACACCGCTTGGTGCTTAAAAGATGCATTATAAATACTTATTGTCTCATTGATGGATTGCCTGAGAAACAAAGCTTGGAGAGAAATTCTGGGAAAACAAAGAAGAGAATGGGGTCCTCACTCCCTGTGCCAGCACTAAAAAAATCGTGGTCAAAGAAAGACCTTACAAAGGACTTCATGTTTGGACTATATATGACCCAGGGAAAGGACCTAGATCTTTTGTACAAATGTTAACTTAAAGAAGTGTTTCTATTTTTTTCACTTTTTTAAAACTGCAAAATGACCTTCTAAAATTGTGTGGACATCTTGCTCTCAACAGGTATTGTGTGAGGATCAGCATACCAGGGGTAAGTAAATCAATCAAGAAAAGAGAAAACATTTCAATTGCTCTTTTACTATACATGTATCATATATTTTTTTTTCAAAACTTGGGACTTTCACATAATAGGTACTAAAAATATGCCTGATGATTGATTAATATGTAAAAATGGTGGGTTTTGGTGGGTAGAGCCAAGATGGCATACACCTGTAATTTCCTTGTGACTAGCTATTTGAGTCCCTTACCATCTGTGGGCCGAGAGCTCCAGAAGCAACTGTTGCCATTGCCACTACTGCTGCTGATTCAATCACTCCCAAGGCCTGTTCCTGGTTTACTCAGCATAGGGCTGTGGTATGGAAGTGAGTGTTTCCAGAGCTCTCAACCCCCAGACTGTAAGGGGGTCTAACAGCTGGTAAGAAAGAGATTAATGGGGTCTTTCAGTACTGGGGCAGAAAAGGGTGCTTGTGGTCACTCATAGACCAGAGCACAGCACAGGAAACTTGTAAACACCTTTCCTTAGATCATACTAATCTGGAAGAACAGAAAATTTATAGGTCCCTAAAATTATCACTGAAAGCAGATGCACAAAACCCATAAAGCTTGAGACAGCTCCACCATGAAAGCAGAGCCCTACTTATAAAGAGATAAAAGTCAAATAATAGGCTGTGAAAATGAATAATCAATGGGCAGGGGAGGACTCTTATTATAGGAAGTTACAATTATGACAAGGAAGATCAAAACATACACTTAGAAGAAGACAACAAAATCAAAGCTCCTATATCCAAAGTCTCCAAGAAAAAAAAATATGAATTGGTTTCAGGACAATGAAGAGTTCAGAAGGGATTTTGAAAATCAAGGGAGGTATAGGAAAAATTGGGAAGATAAATGAAAGTTATGTAAGAAAATCATGAAAAAAATGAGTCAGCATCTTTGTGAAGGAGACACACACACACAATACAGAAGAAAATAACACTTTAAAAAACAGAATAGGCCAAATGGTTAAAATGAGCCAAAAAGCCAATGAGGAGAAGAAGGCCTAAAAAAGGAGAATTAATCAAATGAAAAGGAGGTCCAAAAGCTCACTGAAGAAAAATAATTCCTTAAAAATTAGAATGGGGCAAATGGAAGCTGATAACTTTAGGGGGGATCAAGAAACAATAAAAAAACCAAAAATATGAAAACAATAGAAGACAATATGAAATATCTCAGTCAAAAAACAACTGACCTGGAAAATAGATCTAAGAGAGATAATACAAAATTATTTGACTACATGAAAACCACGAGGAAAAAAAACAGACTAGACATCATCTTTCAAGAAACTACCAATGAAAACTGCCCTGATATTCTAGAAACAGAAGTTAAAACAGAAATTGAAAGAATACACCAATCACCTCCTGAAAGCAATTCCAAAATGATAACTTCCAGGAATTTTATAGCCAAATTCCAGAGTTCCCAGGTGAAGGAGAAAATATTGTAAGGAGCCAGAAAGAAACAATTCAAGTATGGTGGAGTCACAGTCAGGATAACATGAGATTTAGCAGCTTCTGCAGGATTGGGGGTGGGGGGGATTAGGTTATGGAGGACAAAGGAGCTAGGATTACAACCAACAGTCATCTACCCATCAAAACTATGCATAGTCCTTCAGGAAAACAAATGGACATTTAATGAGATAAAAGATTTTAAAGCATTCTTGATGAAAAGATCAAAACTGAATAGAAAATTTTAATTTCAAACAGAAGACTGAAGAGAATCATAAAATGGTAAGGAGGAAAGTGAAATCACATGGGACTTAATAAGGTTAAACTGTTTATATTACTACATGGGAAGATGATATTTGTAACGTATAAGACCTCTCTCATTATTAGGGTAGATAGAAGGAGTATATATAGACAGAGGTTACAAATGTGAGTTAAATATGCCAGGATGATGTCTAAAATAATAAAATGAAGGGGTAAAAGAGGAAGGTACTGGGAGAAAGAGAAAAGGAGAGGTGGAATGTGGGAAATTATCTCACATAAAGCTGGCAAGGAAAAGATTTTACAATACAGGAAAAAAGAGGGGGGGGTGGGGGAGTGAGCGAACTTTGTATTCAGAAGAATTGGCTCAAAGAGGGAAAAACCTACATACTCAATTGGGCATAGAAATCTATCTTACCCTACAGGAAATAAAGAGGAGGAAAGATAAAAGAAAGGAGTCTGATAGAAGAGAGGGCAGATTAGAGGAGGGTGTGGTCAGAAGCAATACATCTTTGAGGAGGGACAAGATGAAAGGACAGAAAGAATATAATAAGGGGGGGGGTTGGAGGGAAGTACAGATAGCAATATTAACTGTTTAAAAAGTTCTGAAGCAAGTTTCTCTGAAAAGGCCTCATTTCTCAAACATATAAAGAATTCAGTCAAACTTATAAAACTAAGAGTCATTCAACAATTGATAAATGAGCAAAAGATATCAGTTTTTACAGGAAGTTATCAAGCTATCTATGGCCATACCAAAAAAAAAATACTCTAATCACTGTTGATTGAAAATAACAGAGCGCAGAGCAGGAGAGGAGTAGCCATGCCTCTCCTTAGAGAATATCACCTCTGAAGCAGAAACAGAGATGATGTCCCCAGACCCCCAGAATCAGCTCTGCAAACAGCAGCCAGAAAGGCCCGAAGAGTTGGAGAGTGGCAACTCATGGTTGGAGTAAAGCTCAGTTTTAACATAGTTAAAAGTCAAGAAATAAGGTAGAAAATGAACAAGTAACAAAAAGAAACTTGACCATAAGAAATTACTGTGGGGAAAGAAAAGATTAATATACAAACCCAAGTGAAAACAATGATGTGAAAGGAGTTACAAACAAACCATCAAAAAAATGTGATTTGAATATAAGCCAAAGAAAAATTCCATAAAATGCAAAAAAAAAAAGATTTTCAAAATCAAATATGAGTTGTAGAGGAAACATTGGGGGAATAAATGAGAGTAATACAAGACATTATGAAGAGAATCAATAGTTTGGTAAAGGGGACACAAACACAGAAGAGAAGAATATTTTAAATAGTAGAGTAGACCCAATGGATAAAAAGGTACAAAATTTCACTGAAAATAATAGTTCTTTAAAATTATAATTAAGTAAATAGAAGCAATTGACTCAACAAGAAACAATAAAACAAAATAAAAAATGAAAAAATAGAAGAAAATATGAAATAACTCTTTGGAAAAAAAGTGGTCTCATAAATGGATTGAGGGAAAACTTAAGGATCACTGGACTACCTAAAAGCAATTGGTAGAGAGAGAGAGAGAGAGACTAGACATAACATTTCAAAAAAAATCTTGGAAAATTGCCCTAGTATCTTTTAACATGAAAGTAAAATACAAATTGAAAGAATCCAGAGGCAGAGCCAAGATGGCAAAGAAAAGGCAGCTACTCACATGAACCCTCATATCCCACCAAATACCTTTAAATAATGTTTTAAAACATTTCCTGCAGTGATATAACCCACAAAAGAAGAGGGCAAATAATTTTTCCAGGCAAAGATAATTTAGAAGCTTGGTAGGAAAGGTCTGTCACACCAGGATGAGAGTGGAGCACAGTCCAGCACAGGCTGCACCAGCATATACTGGACCTGAGAAAACCAGAAGCAGACCTGGGAGCCTCTGCATCAGCAGCAGAAGACTCTGTTTCCAGAGATCTTAGCTCACACTTGGTAAATGGGTCAAACAACTGATTAGAATGAGATTACAGGTGTCTCTTTATTTGCACTAGGGGCAGGACTCAGTTGCTTTGCATATAATCACAGTCTGGGGTGGTAGTCCCAGGGCAAACAAGAATTGTAGCACACTGAAGCTTGCAGTTCACAGTGGAGCAAGGACAGGAAAGCTCACTAAAGATAATAATTCTTTGAAAATGAGAAAGGAGCAAATGGAAGCTAATGACTTTTGTTAAATCAAGAAACAATAAAACAAAAATAAAAGGATGAAAAATAGAAGAGAATGTGAAATACCTCATTGGAAAACCAACTCACCCGGAAAACAAAAGATCCAGGAGAGATATTTTCTAAAAAAATATTTGACTACCTGAAAGAAATTATTAAATAATAACACCTCAAGTCAAATTCTTGAGGGGGAGAACCAACAAAAGGTTGGGGGAGAAAAACCTAGGATAAAATAGAAATGGAATTAATCCACCAATCACCCTCTGAAAAAGATCCCAAAATGAAAACTGTGTGGAATATTTTAGCTAAATTCCAGAGTTCCCAAATCAAGGAGAAAATATCGACAGCAACAAGAAAGAAACAATTCAGATAGGTAGAGCCATAGTCAGGATAATGGAAGATTACATACTTTCTACATTAGAGGATCAATGGGCTTGGAAAAAAGATATTCTAGAAAGCAAAGGAGCTAAAATAACAATCAAGAATCACCTCTGCATCAAAACTGAGTATAACTCTTCAGGAGAAAAAATTAATATTCAATTGGATAGAGGATTTTCAAGCACATTTGAAGAAAAGACCAGAGATGAGTAGGAAATTTCACTTTCAAATGCAAGAATCAAGAAAAGTATAAAAAGGTAAACAGGAAAGGGAAATCATAAGTGACTTAGGACATTTAAATTATTCACATTCCTACATGGGAAGCTTTTATTTCTAACTCATAAGACCTTTTTCATTAATTTTAGTTAAAGGAATATATATATGTATATATATATATATATATATATATATATATATATATATATATATATATGTGTGTGTGTGTGTGTGTGTGTGTGTATGTATATATATACATATGTGTGTATACACACATACATATATACAGACACACAGAACACATGTGTGGGTTGATGGGATGATATTTTTAAAATAAAATTAGGGGATGAGCAAGGAAGGTGCTAGGAGAAAGAGAAAGGGAGACATAGAATGGGGTCAATTATCTCACATAAAAGATGCAAGAAAAAGCTTTTACATTGGAGAGGAAGAGCATGAGAATGTAAGTGGACTTTAATCTTATCAGAATTGGCTCAAAGAGAGAATAACATACCAATTCAATTGGGTATAGAAATATATCTTACTCAATCCACAAGAAAGTAGGAGGGAAAAGGGATAAGAGACAAGGGACGGGTGGATAAAAGAGAGGGTATATTGGTGTAGGGGGGAGGCAGAAACCAAAGTCATTTGAGGAAGGAGGGGGGTGAAAGGAGAGAGTCGATTACAATAAATTGTGGTAGGAGAGAGATACACAGTTAGCAATAGTAAATTTGAAAAAGAAAAAACTGAAGCAAGTTTCTATGATAAAGGCCTCATTTCTCAAACATAGAGAAATGTGTCAAATTTATAAAAGTTATAGCCATTCTTCAATTAATAAATAGTCAAAAGATACGATCATTTTTCAGATGAAGTAATCAAAGCTAACAATAGCCATATGAAAAAAAAAATACTCTAATTCATTATCAATTAGAGAAATGCAAATTAAACAATTCTGAGGCACTACCTCATACCTATTAGATTGGTTAATGGGACAGAAAAGGTAAATTACAAATGCTGGAGGCAACATGGGAAAAATGAGACTTTAATGCACTGTTGGTAGATTTATGAATTGATTCACCCATCCTGTAGAGCAATTATTAACTGTGCCCAAAGCGCTATAAAACCATACATACCCTTTGACCTAAAAATACAACAACTATGTCTGCATATCAAAATATATAAAAGAAAAAAAAAAGAAAGGGCTTATATGTACAAAAATATTTATAGCAGTTCATTTCTGGGGATAAAGAATTAGAAGTTGAGGGGATGCCCATCAATTGGGGAATGGATGAAGAAGTTTTGACCTGTGATTATGATGCAATACAATTGAACTATTCAAAATGAGGAGCAGGATACTCTCAGAAAAACCTAGAGAGACTTGCATGACCTAATGGAAAGTGAAATCTACTGTGTACAAAATAACAGGAATATTGTTAGATGATCAGCCACAAACGACTTAGCTATTCCCAGCAATAAAATGATTCAAGACAGTTCTGAAGGACTTATGAAGAAAAATGCTATCCACCCCCAGAGAAAGTACTAGTATTGTCTGAATACATAATGAAGTGTATTTTTAACTTTATTTTTCTTTAGTGTTTTTATCTTTGTTTTCCTTCAAAACATTGCTATTATGATTATGTTTTGCATGTGTACACATACATAACCTATATAGAATTGCTTGCCTTCTCAATAGGGGATGGGTGTAGGGAGGCAACGAAAGAGAAAACTTGAAACTCAAAGTTTTCAAAACAAAAGTTAAAATTTTTTTACATGTAACTAAGGAAAAATAAAATACCAAATAAATAAAAAAATCCAATTTGTAAAACAGATCAACAAGAGAAGAAATAAGAATGTTTGGACTTGGACTACCTGAAAGCTATGATTTAAAAAAAAAAGAATTTGATACAATAATTTAAAAAAATTCATTAAATTTTCCTGAAATGCTACAAGAAAAGGTGAAAGTAGAAATTAAAAAAATCCACTAACCACTACCTGAAAGAGATCCTATGAGGAAAACTTGGAAAATCATTGTTAAATTTTGAAATCCTCCAGCTCAAGGAGAAAATATTACAATCAACAAGAAGAAACAATTCACACAGGATGTGGCACTGGCTACATTAAAAGAGTGCAGATCCTGGAACACTATATATAGAATAACAAAGGAACTAGGGTGGCAGCCAAAAATATCATATTCACCAAAGTCAAGCATAAACCTGAATGACAAAAAGGGATATTAAATGAATTACCAGGCTTCCAGAATTTTATAACAAAAAGACATGAATATAATAGAACATTTGACATAGAAGATCCAAGAGAATTACAAAGTATACATCAAAGATTAATAAAAAGGGACTCAATAAAGACAGACTATTTACTCTTTAAATAAAATTTATTCCATATTTTCAGATCGAAATTTGAAAAAAAAATATTCTTTGAATTTGCTCTTCCACCACCAATGAATAAGCATGCCAGCTTCTCTACAACTTTACCAGTATTGAACGTGTTCCTTAGAATATTTTTATTTGTGGTTTTTTTTTTTTGGTTTACAACTTTCAGTTCCACAACTTTATGAGTTCCAGGTTTTCTCTCCCTCCCTCTCCTCCCCCTCCCCACAAAGACAACATGTAATCCAATATAGGTTCTAAATATACCTTCGCATTAAAATTATTTATATAACAGTGCAGTTGTAAAGAATTATAATCAATGCAATGAATCATGAAAAAGAAGAAATGAAACCAAAATAGAAAGAGAAAAAAAAAGAAAAGAGTAAATAGTTTGCCTCAATCTACATTGAGATCTGGTAATTCTTTCTCCGGATGTGCATAGCTTTTTCCATCATGAGAATTTTGGAGCTGTCTTTGAAACTTGCATTGACAAGAATATGAATCTGTGAAAATGAATCGTTACAAATGCCGTGTCTTTATAATCGTGTATAATGATGTCCTGGTTCAGCTCCCTCATTCAGCATCAGTTTATATGTCTTTCCAAGTTATAATGAAGTCCAGCCACTCCTCATTTCTTATAGCATGGTAGTATTCCATTATATTCAGATGCCATTTGTTTATCCATTCCCAAATTGATGGGCATCCCCTTGATTTCCAATTCATTGCCACCACAAAAAAGAGCTGCTATAAATATTTTTGTATGTACTGGACTATTTCCCACTTGTATAATCTCTTTATGATACAGCGCTAGAAGTGGTATTTCTGGGTCAAAGGGTATGCACATTTTTATAGCCTTTTGGGCATAGTTCCAAATTGCTTTCCAGATTGGCTGGATCAGTTCACAACTCCACCAACAAAGTAACAATGTTCCAATTTCCCCACATCCTCTCCAGCATTTATCATTTCCCTATTTTGTCATGTTAACCAATCTGACAGGAGAGATGTGTTACCCAAGAGCTGTTTTGATTTGCTTTTCTCTAATCAATAGAGATTTGGAGAATGTTTTTTCATATGCCTATAGATAACTTTAATTTCTTCCTCTGAAAACTGCCTGTTCATAACCTTTGACCATTCCTCAATTGGGGAATGATTTGCAACCCTATCAATTTGACTCAATTCCCTGTATATTTTAGAGATGAAGCCTTTATCAGAGACACTGACTGTAAAGATTCTTCCACACTTTTCTGCTTCCCTACTAAGCATCATTGAATTGGCTTTGCTTGTACAAAAATTTTTGAATTTAACATAATCAAAAGTATCCATTTTGCTTTTTTAATGCTCTCTATCTCGTTTGCTCATGAATTCTTAACTTTCTCATGAATCTGACAACTAAACTATTCCTTGCTCTCCCAAATCACTTATAGTATAAGCCTTTATTCCATAGTTATAAAGTTATTTTGACTTTATTTGGTTTTACTGTGTAATATATGGGTCTATATCCAGTTTCTGCCATACTGTTTTCCACTTTTGGCAGCAGTTTTTGTGAAATAGTGAATTCTTAAAACAGAAGCTGGATTCTTTGGGTATATCTAAGAGTAGATTACTATAGTCATTGACTATTGATTCTTGTGTACCTAACCTATTCCACTGATCCACCATTCTGTTTCTTAGCCAGGACTATGTAGTTGTGATGATTCCTGCTTTATAATACAGTTTAATAACAGGTATGGCTAGGCCACCTTCCTTAGCATTTCTTTTCATTAAGTCCCTTGATATTCTGGAACTTTTGTTCATCCAGATGAATTTTGTTATCATTTTACCCAGCTCTGTAAAATAATTTTTAATAGTTTGATTGGTATGTCACTTTTTAAGTAAATTAATTTAAGTAAAATTATGATTTTTATTATATTGGCTCAGCCTAACCATTAGAAACTAATTTTTTTTTCCATTTACAAAGGTGTGACTTTATTTGTGCGAAAATATTTTGTAATTGTGTTCATATATGTCCTGAGTTTTTCTTGCCAAGTAAACTCCCAAATATTTGATATTGTCTACAGTAACTTGAAATGGAATTTCTCTTTCTATCTCTTGCTGTTGGGCTTTGTTAGTAATGTGTAGGAATGCAGAGGATTTAAGTGGGTTTATTTTATATTCTCCAACTTTGTTAAAGTTATTTATCATTTGAAGTATTTGTTTTTACTTAATTCTCTAGGCTTCTCCCAGTACATCATCATATGATCTGCAAAGAGTGATAACTTAGTTTCTCCTTTGCCTGTTCTATTTCTTTCAATTATTGTTTTTCTTCTCATTGCTGAAGCTAACATTTCTAGTACCAAATTGAGTAATAAGGGTAATAGTGGACATCCTTGATTCACCTCCAATAGTATTGGGAATACGTCTAGCTTTTCTTCGTTACATACAATACTAGATGATTGTTTTAAGTAGATGCTGCTTATAATTTTAAGGAAGACTCCATTTAGTTCCTATGCTTTCTAGTGTTTTTAATAGGTATGGGCGCTGTATTTTGTCCAAAGCTTTTTTCTGCATCTATTGAAATAATCATATTTTTCCACTAGTTTTTCTGTTGATATGATCAATTATGCTGATAATTTTCCTAATACTGAAACAGCCTTGCATTCCTGTAATAAATCCTATCTGGTCTTAGTATGTTATTCTCAAGATAAGTTGCTGCAACCTTTTACTAATATTTTATTTAAAATTTTTGCATCAATATTAATTAGGGAAATTGGTCTATAATTTTCTTTTTCTCTTTTAACTCTTCCTGGTGTAAGTATTAGTACCATATTTGTGTCATAAAAAGAATTTGTAGGACTCCTTCTTTTCCCATTTTCCCAAACAGTTTATAAAGTATTGGAATTAATTGTTCTTTAAATATTTGATAGAATTTACATGTAAATCTGTCTGGACCTGAAGATTTTTTCCCGGGTAGTTCACTGATGGCTTGTGCAATTACTTTTTCTGAGATGTGGTTATTTAGGTATTTTAGTTCCTCTTCTGTTTATCTGGGAAGTTTATATTTCTGTAAATATTCATCCATTTCCAAAAGATTGTCAGATTTATGAGCATACAATTGGGCAAAATAATTCCTAATTATTGTTTCAATTTCTTCTTCTCTGGAGGTGAGTTCACAATTTTAAATTTTGACACTGGTAATTTGGTTTTCTTCTTTCTTTTTTAAATCAAATAGACCAAAGTTTATCAATTTTATTGTTTTTTCATAAAACCAGCTCTTAATTTTATTCATTAGCTCAATATATTTCTTGATTTCAATTTTATTAATCTATCCTTTGGGTTTCAGTATTTCTAATTTGGCATTTGATTGGGGATTTTTATTTTTTTCTTTTTCAATTGCATGCCCAATTCATTGATCTCCTTTTTATCTGTTTTCATTCATGTAAGCATTTAGATATATTAAGCTTGTCCTAAGAATTGCTTTTGTTGCATCCCATATGTTTTGGTATGTTGTCTTGTTATTATGATTCTCTTGAATGAAGTTATTAATTGTTCCTATGATTTGTTCTTTGATCCACTCATTCTTAACATTAAAATCTTTAGTTTCCAATTAATTTTTTATGTAAATTTATTTATTTAACATATTTGATTTTCAGCATTGATTTTCACAACAGTTTGAATTACAAATTTTCTCCCCATTTCTACCCTCCCCCCCACTCCAAGATGGCATATATTCTGGATGCCCTGTTCCCCAGTCAGCCCTCCCTTCTATCACCTCCCTCCCCTCTCATCCCCTTTTCCCTTCCTTTTTTGTAGGGCAAGATAAATTTCTATGCCCCATTGCCTGTGTATCTTATTTTTTAGTTGCATGCAAAAACTTTTTTTTTTGTTTTTGAACATCTGTTTTTAAAACTTTGAGTTCCAAATTCTCTCCCTTCTTCCCTTCCCACCCACCCTCCCTAAGAAGTCGAGCACTTCAACCTAGGCCAGGCATGTATCATTATGTATAACCCTTCCACAATACTCATGTTGTGAAAGACTAACTATATTTTGCTCCTTACCAACCCATCCCGCTTTATTGAATTTTCTCCCTTGACCCTGTCCCCTTTCCAAAGTGTTTGTTTTGATTACCTCCACCCCCATCTGCCCTCCCTTCCATCATCATCCCCCCCCTTTTATTTTTTTTTAATCTTCCTCCCTCTTCTTCCCTGTGGGGTAAGATACCCAACTGAGTATGTATGGTATTCCCTCCTCAGGCCAAAACTGATGAGAGCAAGGTTCACTCATTCCCCCCTCATCTGCCCTCTCCCCTCCTCCCACAGAACTGCTTCCTCTTGCCACCTTTATGCAAGATAATCCACCCCATTCTATCTCTCCCTATCTCCCTCTCTCAGTATGGTGCTTTCTAGTCCATTAATTTCATTTTATTTCTTTTAGATATCTTCCCTTCATCTTCAACTCACCCTGTGTCTGCTCTCTCTCTTTTACATGTATATGTATATATATAAACACACACATATATATATATATATATACATACATACACATGAATACATATACACATAGATACATACATACATGCACATTCACTTATATATATACATAAACATATATATATATGCATATTCCCTTCAACTACCCTGATACTGATGTCTCATGAATCATACACATCATCTTTCCATGTAGGAATGTAAACAAAACAGTTCAACTTTAGTAAGTCCCTTGCAATTTCTATTTCTTGATTACCTTTTCATGCTTCTCTTGATTCTTGTTTTTGAAAGTCAAATTTTATATTCAGTTCTGGTCTTTTCACTGAGAAAGCTTGAAAGTCCTCTATTTTATTGAAAATCCATATTTTGCCTTGCAACATGATACTCAGTTTTGCTGGGTAGGTGATTCTAGGTTTTAATCCTAGCTCCATTGACCTCCGGAATATCCCATTCCAAGCCCTTCGATCTCTTAATGTAGAAGCTGCCAGATCTTGGGTTATTCTAATTGGGTTTCCACAATATTCAAATTGTTTCTTTCTGGCTGCTTGCAGTATTTTCTCCTTGATCTGGGAGCTCTGGAATTTGGTGACAATATTCCTAGGAGATTTCTTTTTGGGATCTATTTGAGGAGGCAATCGATGGATTCTTTCAATTGCTATTTTGCCCTGTGGCTCTAGAATATCAGGGCAGTTTTCCTTGATAATTTCTTGAAAGATGGTATCTAGGCTCTTTTTTTGATCATGGCTTTCAGGTAGTCCAATAATTTTTAAATTCTCTCTCCTGGATCTATTTTCCGGGTCAGTGGTTTTTCCAAGGAGATATTTCACACTGTCTTCCATTTTTTCATTACTTTGGTTCTGTTTTATAATATCCTGAATTCTCATAAAGTCACTAGCTTCCACTTGTTCCAATCTAATTTTTAAAGTAGTATTTTCTTTAGTGGTCTTTTGGACCTCCTTTTCCATTTGGCTAATTCTGCCTTTCAAGGCATTCTTCTCCTCATTGGCTTTTTGGAGCTCTTTTGCCATTTGAGTTAGTCTGTTTTTTAAGGTGTTGTTTTCTTCAGTGTATTTTTCAGTATTTTTTTGGGTCTCCTTTAGCAAGTCATTGACTTGTTTTTCATGTTTTTCTCAGCATCCTTCTCATTTCTCTTCCCAATTTTTCCTCTACTTCTCTAACTTGCTTTTCCAACTCCTTTTTGAGCTCTTCCATGGCCTGGGACCAGTTCATGTTTTTCTTGGAGGTTTCTGTTGTAGGCTCTTTGACTTTAGTAATTTCTTCTGTCTGTATGTTTTGGTCTTCTTTGTCAGCAAAGAAAGAATGCAAAGTCTGAGACTGAATCTGGGTGTGTTTTTGCTGCCTGGCCATATTCCCAGCCAACTAACTTGACCCTTGAGTTTTTCAGTGGGGTATGACTGCTTGTAGATTACAGAGTTCTATGTTCCATGTTTGGGGGGGAGGTGCCAGCTCTGCCGCACCAGCACTGCTCCTTCCCCAAGGACCCCCAACCCGAACTGGGCTTAGATCTTCGACAGGCTGTGCACCCCTGCTCTGATCTGCCACTTGATTCCTCCCACCAGGTGGGCCTGGAGCCAGAAGTAACAACAGCTGTAGCTGCCCCACCTCCGCTGCCCTCGGGGCTGGAAGCCGAACTGCGAACTCCTTCCACTCCCGCAGCTTTTCCCACTAACCTTCTCCGCAGTCTTTGGTGTTTGTGGGTTGAGAAGTCTCGTAACTGCTGCAGCTCACTGAATCAGGGCGCTAGGGCCCCCTCCTCCCGGCTTCTGGTCTGGATGGTCCAGGCCGCTCAGGCTGCGCTCTCCTCCACTCCGTTCCCAGCTCCCCACTCCCAGCTCCCAGCTCTGAGCTCCGTGTGGGATAGACCTCACTCAGAGACCATCCAGGCTGTCCTGGGCTGGGGCCCTGCTTCCCTCTACTGTTTTGTGGGTTCTGCCATTCTAGAATTGGTTCAGAGCCATTTTTTATAAGTTTTTGGAGGATCTCCGTACGGAGCTCAGACTATTCCCTGCTTACCAGCCGCCATCCTCCAATTAATTTTTAGTTTACCTTTTGATGGTCTTTTATTACAAATAATTTTTATTGTATCATGATTTGAAAAGGAAACATTGAATATTTGTGCCTTCCTGTACTGGATTGTGAAGTTTTTATGCTCTAGTACATGGTCAGTTTTTGAGTATGTGCCCTGTACCACTGAGAAAAAGGTATATTCTTTTCTATCCCCATTCAGTTTTCCCAAGAGGTCTATCATATCTGCCTTTTCTAAATTTCTATTTACCTCCTTAATCTCTTGCTCGTTTATTTTGGTGTTAGATTGTCAAGTCTAGAGAGGAGGAGTTTGAGGTCCCTCACTAGTATAGTTTTACTGTTTATTTCTTCCTGTAACTCCATTAGTTTCTCCTCTAAAAATTTGTATTCTGTACTACTTGGTGCATACATGTTAAGTAATGATAGTGCTTCATTGTCTTGGGTCCTTATAGCAGGATATAATTTCCCTCTTTATCTCTTTTAATTAGATCCATCTTTGCTTTTGCTTTGGCTGAGATTAGCATTGCTACCTCTGCTTTTTTTTATTTAAGCTGAAGCATAGTGTATTCTATTCCAGCCTTTTTTTTCTTTACTTTATTGTATCACGTTTTTCAGATGTGTTTCATATAAACAACATATTGTAGGATTATGGTCTTAATGCATTTCGCTATATACCTCGGTTTTGTGGGAGAGTTCGTCCCTTTCACATTCACAGGTATGGTTACTGTTAGTATCTTTCTCTCCACCCTATTTCTCCCATGTTTATGCTTTTATTTTTCCCTTCTCCCTCTCCTAAAAAGAGTTTTTCTTTTGACCACCTCCTTCCTCAATTTGCCATCCCTATTCACACCCCTCCCTTATCTGACCCTTTTCCCCTTGATACTTCTTCCCTTGCTTCTAACCCCCCCCCCTTTCCTTTCCCCTTGCTCCTCCTACTGCCTGTAGGAAAATTTTGATTTCTATACTTATCAGAGTATGTTATTCCCTCTTTGAACCAAATGCAATGAGACTAATGCTCAAATACTGCTCTTCTCTCTCCCTCTTTTCCCTCTATTGTAATATGTCTTTTTGCCTCCTCATGTAATGTAATTTACCCTTTCCTACCTCTTCCTTAACTCTTCTCCCAGTACAATCCCTTTTCACCAGTTAATTATGTTTTATATCATCACATCATTTACTTCATGCTGACACCCTTAGTCTATGTATATCACTTTTAATTATTGTAATAACTGTATTATTTCAAGGTTACACATATATAAAACAAAATAATACTAAAAAGGACACAAACAATTCACACTTATTGAATATCAAAGTTTTTTTTTCCCTGTTTACCTTTTTATGTATCTCTTGAGTTTTATATTTGAAGATCAAATTTTCCATTTAGCTTTGGCCTTTTCATCAGGAAGGTCTGGAATTCCCTTATTTTATCAAATGTCCATCTCCTTGCCTGAAAAAAATTATGGGAAATTTTGCTGGGTAGTTGATCTTTGGTTTTAGCCCAAACTCCTTTGCCTTTTGGAATATCATATAGAAATTCTGCCTCTCTTTTAATGTAGAAGCTGATATGTCCTGCACAATCTTCATTGTAGTTTCATGATATTTGAATTGTTTCTTTCTGGCTGTTTATAGGATTTTCACCTTCACCTGTTAATTCTGAAGTTTGATTACAATATTACTTGGAGTTTTCAATTTGGGATCTCTTTCAGGGGGTAACCGGTGGATTTTTTTCAATGACTCTTTTACTCTCTGTTTCTAGGACCTCAGGGAAGTTTTCTTGTGATTTCTTGTAAGAAACTGCTCAGGTTCTTTTTTTTGCATCATGGCTTTTGGCTACATCAATAATTCTTAGGTTATCTCTCTTGGATCTTTTTTTTCCTGATCCGTTGTTTTTGTTTTTATGTTTTCAATCAGATATTTTATGTTTTCTTCATTTTTTTCAGTCTTTTGTTTTGTTTGTCTGATTCTTGATGCTTAATGTTGTCATTAGCTTGTCCTTGATCAATTCTGTTTTTAATCAATTGTTTTCTTCATTTATCTTCTATACCTCCTTTTCCATTTTGTTATTTTTACTTTTCAAGAAGTCATTCTCTCCAATTGGGTTCTGAACCTCCTTAACCATTTTGTCAATTTTACTTTTTAATGATTTGTACTAAGCAGTGAATATTTTTTCCATTTTTAAATTTTAACCCTCTAATTTTCTTTTTAAAATCCTCCTTGATCTCTTCCAGGAATGCTTTTTGAACTTGAGAACAGTTCACATTCCATTTTGAGGTTTAAAATGTTGATATAGTTTAAACGTTGTCTTCTTCTGAATTGGTATTTTGATCTTCCCTGTCTCCATAAAAAGAATCAATAGCCCTTTGTTTTCTGGATTGTTTCTTCATGAAGGTTGTCTTTTAAAGTGGATATATGCTTCTGTGTCCCAGGAGGCTCTGTCCCACAGTTCTTGTGCTGGGAACTGGGGGTATGGTTACTGGCTTTGTGTGCTGTGGTCTCTGGTTCCATGAGGTGGGGGGGGGGGAGGTTTCTGGAAGTCTCGTCTTCCCTTAGTGCTATCCTTCAGCACGGGTGGTCTCAGCAGTTGTCTGCACTTTTACCTGCTACTATCCTGACTGTGCAAAGGCATTTCTGGGGTCCTGGTTTGGCACTTGTGGTTTCTACCTGCCTGGGGCTCAGGAACTCCTGATCTTCTGCCAAGTCGGGGACTGCTGGGAAAACTCTCTTTCTGCACTAGTCTCTTTTCATCACAAGAAAGGCCCTCTCTTCAGTTTCCCAAGCTAATAGGCTCCTGCAGCCCCACTTCTGGCTCCTCTATTCTGGAGTTTCTCCCATGAGAGTATTATCTGTGTGAAGAAGGGAGGGATGAGATCCATTTTATGTGATTATCATGGCTCCCAGAAGTTCAATAAAGCAAGTTTCATACCTTGAAATTATTGGTTGAAAACCTCAGGAGCAGGAGCTCCTGTGGCTGCAGGCTCTGTGCTGGTATCTCCCACAGGTGTGAGAGACACGCATCCTGAGCTGAGAGTCCTAGGGATCACCGCAGTTGCCAGCACTTCCACCCTGGGCTGCTCCTTCTCCTGCTCAGGTATGTTTTAGATTGGGGCAACCAGGGCTTTCACAGCCAAGTTTGCTGGCTGGCATGCACTGCTGCTCCCATTCTGGTGTGGTCTGGTACAGTTCTATGTAGCTGATGCTCCTGCCACAATCAGTCTACTAGGTTTTTCAAATTCTCTCCAATCTGCTCAGATTCACTTTTTTAGATGTATCTGATAGAATTTGTAAGAGAGCTCCAGTAAGTTCCTGCTTTCACAGAGCCACCTTAGCTCCCTCAAACTATATACATTTCATAAGAAGAAATTTAAACTA
This sequence comes from Trichosurus vulpecula, assembly GCF_011100635.1. NCBI lineage: Eukaryota > Metazoa > Chordata > Mammalia > Diprotodontia > Phalangeridae > Trichosurus > Trichosurus vulpecula. The sequence goes on along the minus strand of NC_050576.1, from coordinate 414,482,471 downwards.
TGTATCACAGATTGTTATTAGTACTTGTGTAATTTGAAAGAAAGAATGGGGTAGAGCTGAGTATGATGTGATTGTAAAAAATAGCATCTTGCAGGAAAAGGTAAAAAAGAATAATTGTCTTATACAAATGAAGTTTGAGAGGAATAACTGATGCAGAAGAATTAAATGAGGGTAGTTCTGGAATTCTATTCTCATTGGGTTTGGGATACACACACCCACATATATATATATGTATGTATGTATATATGTATATATATATATATATGTATGTATATATATGTATATGTATATATATACACACATACACTCATATATGTATGTATCTGTATGTATATATATATATATGTGCATATATATTATATACATGTATGTATGCATATGTATGTATATCTATTTCAGTGTCTCAATAAATATCTATCTATCTATCTCTATAGAGATATAGAGATAGATAGATATATAGTGATAAGGATAGAGATAGATAGTTAGAGAAGTGTATATGTATATGTGTGTGTATATATATATATGCATACATATATGTACATGCATATGTAAGTATGTATTGCTCTCCTTAATCCATTCTCAATGACATGTGTATACAAATAAGCACAATATGTACATATATGCACAAATTCAGTTAGATATACATACATACACATATGCACATACAAAATATAATTTACATTGAATTTACTATACATCTTATATGTGTGCATATATGTGTGTAATACATATGTTATATTTACACATATATACATATATGTACATATATACACATATATACATACACAATACTTTTAATATAATAAGTCTGGGCATGTGTATATCTTTAAATTCAGAAAGAAGTAAAAGTTTAAGGGATAGGGAAGGGGGATGGATTTTAGAGGTAAACTTTCTCAAATAATATGTGATCGAAATTGAGAGTAATGCATATAGTTAGAAGGGAATAAAAACCTTCTAAATTTATAAAGACATAAGAGGGCGAAGGAGTATGATAAGGGAGGGATAGAGAAGGGTATCTAGATTAATTCAAACCATTATAGTATTGTCTTATATAGGCATATGTGTGTGTGCTTGTTTGTGTACTTGTGAGTGTGTGTGTACGTGTGTTTATGATTGTAGATAACTATGTACTTTTATGAAATTATATGTATGTATGTCTATAAGTATGTTTTGTTTTTTTATGTCTACATAAATTATTGTGTATACATGTGGATATATGTGAATGTGTGTATACACATATTATACATATGTGTGTGCCATGTGTGTGTATCCATCCTTATTTGTAGCCTTCTTGGGTAGGGTAGAGGAAGGGGGTAAAAGAACAAGTAAAAAGTGCACAGCTCAGAAAAAATAAAATAAAACCTACAAGGTAATAAAAACTGACACTTCTGAAAACAGGATGTAGTACTGATTATATAAGTTTTCTTGAAATAGAAATGTACAGTTTTTTATTTTTAATTATTTCTTATGTTCTACTGTACACACGGTGATATTTTTTCTTTGCTTGCTTTGCATTTAAGTTCTAGTATTTTTTATTTCTTTTCTTATTTTCTATTTATTTTTTTAAAAAAATATATCAAAAATACTTACAGCCACGAAATAGAGAAAGAACAGATTAATAAATTGGGCAAAAACCTAAAAGCACTATTAAAATATAAACTAAAAACCCCAATTAAACACTCAATTGAAAATTCTCAAAATCAGAAAAAAGAGCTTAATAAGATTGAAAGTAAGAAAACCATTGAACTTGAAGTAATAAATAAAACTAAATGCCTGTTTTATGAAAGAACAATAAATAAACCATTGATTAATTTGATTTAAAAAAGAAAACAATATTATAAAAAATGAAAGCTGTGAATTCACCACAAATAATGATGAAAGCAAAACAAATATTAGGAGCTATTTTGCCCAACTACCTGCCAATGAGTGTAAGTGAAATGGACGAATATTTACAAAAAATAGCAAATTCCCAGATTAATGGAGCAGTACATATAATGCTTAAGTAGTTCTATGTCAGAAAAAAGGACAATTCATAATTGAGCTTATAAAAAATCCCAAGGACCATGTGGATTCTATGAAAAATTTAAAGTTAATTATTTCTAACAATATGTAAACTATTTTAAATAATAGGCAAAGTGTTTATCAAATTCCTTTTACATCAAATAGTTGAAGGGATGTAGGAAAATTGGGACAATAATATGCTATTGGTGGAGTTTGAACTTTGCTACCCAATTAGGAGAACTATTTAGAACTACTCCCACATATTCTGTGCATATTCTTTGACCTGACAATACCATTCCTAGTTCTATCTTTTTATATCCCAAAGAGATATAAGAAAAAGGGAAAGGACGTATTTGTACAAAAAATGTAGGATCTTTATTTTTAGTGATGGCAAAAAAATTGTAATTTTAGGGGATGCTCATCAATTGGCGAATGACTCAACTAGGTGTGTGGTATGACTGTGATGTAATATAATTTTGTTATAAGAAATAATGAACAGGATGCTTTCAGAAATTCCTGGAAAGACTTACATTAATTGATTCAAAGTGAAATGAACAGAATCAGAAGGATATTGGAAAATGTAACAGTAGTACTGTATAATGAGCAGCAGTGAATGAATTAGCTATTCTCAGCAATATAATGATCCAAGACAATTCTGAAGAAGTGAAAATGAAAAATGCAGTCCACCTTCAGATTAAAAATATTAAGAAGTCTGAATGTAGACTAAAGAATACTTTAAAATTTTCTTTTGTTTTTTGTCTCTATTTTCTTTTGCAAGATGGTTAATATGGAATTTTCTTTTCATAATTGCACATGTATGATCCATTGCTTGCATCCTCATTGAGAGATAAAGGCAAAAGAGGGAGGAAGAGAATTTGGAACTCCAATTTCAAAAAATGACAAAAAATTTGTTTTCATGTAACTAAAAAAACAGCAAAACTTAGAGCATTTACTTGGAAAAAGGAAAATCATCTATTAATTCCCTTGCCTTTCACAGAAATGGAAACTGATATCTCAAAGGGTTAAATATCCTGCCCAAGGTCAGAGAGGTTTTAAGACTTCTATTCAAATATTTGTTTTTATAATTTTATTCTTTATATTCCTTTGGCTATTTCTTTAAGGGTCCTAAAGATACTCATCTATGCCCACTCCAGCTTATCAATATCACGATATTCACAAATGTATCTGCCCACCAAAATAAATGAATAAAAACTGAAAATATTGATTAGTTAATTATTGAGACTGCAAATTTAGTGTTTATTTCTTCATTTTAGATGTGAGCAATGAGGGGAAAAGGGCTAGTAAAAAAAACACTGGGTTTGGAGCCAAAGTACCCAGATTTGAATCTAGGCTCCAGGTGGGTTCAGAGCCAAGATGGTGGAGTAAAAGCAGGGACTCACTTGCGTTCTCTCACAAATTCTTTCAGATACCTCTAAGAAGTGAATCGGAACAAATTTGAGAGTGGCAGAATTTGCTAGGAGACAGAAAGTCCTAGATTTCCAGTCAAGGACAGTAAGGAACATCAAAGGGAAAGCTCTGTTGCAGCAGGCCAGGAAAGCTAGAGCATAAAGGTCTACATCGGACTATAGTGGAGCAGCAATGGGACATGGCAGACTGTATCACTAGCAGCAGTGGCAATTCCAAAACATCTCAGAACAGAATGGTGGTCTGTCAGCGCTGGGTGAGAGAGAAGTGCAGGGTCTGTACCCACAGCAGCAGCAATAGCTACTCCTGTGGCTATCAGCCCAAAGAATAAATGTTTAAAAGTCACCTACTTGAACTTCTGGAAGCCAAGATCATGGAGTAAACTGCAAGTGATCTCTTCCTGCCTTGCTGACTTTTTAAAACCCAGACAATATTGCCTCAGGAAAAATCCTAGAAAACTGAAGCCAAGAGAAGTCGTACTGCAGACTTTTAACTCAGTAGGCTAGGGAGACTGATGGGAAGGGTCCTTCTTGCTGCGGCTCAAGGGGGACAGGATGGGAGGCAACGTCAAGTTCCACCTCAGCAAACAAACAGGAGATCCTTCGCCGCTGGGGGGTTGGAGCTGACAAGCCCCAACACCAGAACCCCGCCGTGTTTTCACACACCCCGGGGAATCAACAGACACCAGCGTGGATGGGTGTTCAACAGCAGCAGAGTGTATGTGTGCTCTAGTGTAGCCCTAGGGGAGGAGGAGATCTCCAGCAGCCAGAACACCCCTCCCCCCAGGCCTCACTCTGGGAGCCTTCCTGTAAGCCCCAGGAAAGTGAGAAAGACTTCCCCTCTCCTCAACCATGACACAAAGCACCAGCTCCAGCTCAGCACCAGGAGAGCTGCAGCTTTATATAGATTCTAGTTGAGAGAACCAGAGACAACAGCAGACGAAGCCACTAACTAGACCGCTACTTCCCAGCACAAGAAACTTGGAACAGAGCCCACTGTGCCCCAGATGCAGAGATCCACTTGAAAAGCCAGGAAAAATGGAATCGCAGTGAACAAGAAACAAATGAACAAGAAAAGCAAAAACCATAGAATCTTACTATGGGGAGAGGGAAGATCAAAATATGAATTCGGAATAGGACAGCATTGATATCATGCACGCATCTACAACCTCAAAAGGGAATATGAAATAGTATCAAGCCCAATAAGTATTCTTAGAAGAGCTTGAGTGAGCATTTTAAAAGCCAAATTAGAGAGGTAAAAGAAACAATGGAAAAGAAATTCACTTATGAGAGCAAATCTCAAAAGAGTAAAATTGGTGAAAAGGTTAAGAAGTTCAGAAAAACTGGTAAATTCGTTTAAAAATACAATGTACAAAATGGAAAAAAAATTGAAGATAAGAAATCTTGAAAAAGTAAAACTGGACAAATGGAAAAGGAGGAACAAATGTTAGCTTTAGTAATAAGAAAAAAAATTGAAGGAATTAGGATAGGCAAAGAAGAAACTAAATTAACACTTTTTGCCAATGATATGATGATTTACTTAGAGAATCCTAGAGAATCAATAAAAAAAAAACTACTTGAAATAATAAACAACTTTAGCAAAGTTGCAGTGTATAAGATAAACCCACATAAATCCTCGGGACTGCTATACATTACTACTTTTCACATAAATAACATCAGATCTACATGAATGGAAATAATCAGTTGCTCATGATTAGGCCGAGCTAATATAATACAAATAATAATTTTACCTAAATTAATGTAGTTATTCAGCACCATACCAAATGAACTACTGAAAGTTATTTTACATAGCTGGATAAAATAATAACAAAATTCATCTGTAGGAACAAGAGATCCAGAATATCAAGGGAATTAATGAAAAGATGTTCTAGGGAAGGTGCCTTGCCATAGCAGATATTAAATTGTATTATAAAGCAGCAGTCATCAAAACTACCTGGTACTGGCTAAGAAAAAGAGTGGCAGATGAGTGGAATAGGTTAGGTACACAAGGTGCAGGAGCCAATGACTAGAGCAATCTATTCTTTGATAAACACAAAGAATCCACCTTCTGGGCTAACAATTCACTATTTCACAAAAACTGCTGGGAAAATTGGAAAATGATAGGACAGAATCTGGGCAAAGACCAATATCTTACATCATATACCAAAATAAGATCATGACTATAAGCAATTTGGGAGAGCAAGGAATAGTTTACCTATCAGATTTATGGGAAAGGAAAGAATTCATGACCCAACAAGAGATAGAGAGCATTACAAAATGCAAAATGGATAATTTTGATTATTTTAAATTGAAAAGTTTTGTATAAAAAAAAGCAATGCAATAAATTTTAGTAGGGAAGCAAAAAATTCACAGAATTTCTTTACAATCAGTGTCTCTGATAAAGGCCTCATATCTAAAATATATAGGGAACTGAGCCAAATTTATAGGAATACAAGTCATCCCCAATTGGGAAATGGTCAAAGGATATAAACATTTTTCAGAAGAGATTAAAGACGCATATACTCATGAAAAAATGCTCTAAATCACTGTTGATTAAAGAAATGCACATCACAACTACTCTTAAGCACCACATCTCTGCTGTCAGATTGGCTAACATGACAAAACAGGAAAATTATAAATTCTGGATTGGATAAGGGAAAATTGGAACACTGTTACATTGTTGTTGCAGTTGTGAACTGATCTAGCCATCTTGAGAGCAATTTGGACCTATGCCCAAAGGTCTATAAAAATGTGCATACCCTTTGACCCAGCAATACCACTTCTAGGGATGTATCCCAAAAAGATCATACAAGTGGGAAGGGGACCTGGATGTACAACAATATTTATAGTGACTCTTCTGTGGTAGCAAAGAATTGGAGATCAAGGGGATGCCCATCAATTGGGAAATAGCTAAAATGTTGTGGTATATGAATGTAACGGAATACTATTGTGCTACATGAAATGGGAAAGATATGGACTTTGTAATAACCTGGAAAGACCTACATGATCTGATACTGAATGAGTGGAGCAAAGAAAGGAGAACATTGTATGTAACCACACATATATTGATTCTTTGAAGATTAACATTGATAGACTTGGCTCTTCTGAGCAATACAGGGTTCAAAGAAAACCAAGGACTCATGATGGAAAGAGCTATCTGAATCCAGAGAAATAACTATGGAGTCTGAATGCAGATTGAGGCAAACTATTTGCTATCTTTTTTTCTCTTTTTTTGGGGGAGGGGGTTGTTTCTTCTTTCTCATGATTCATTCCATCACTCATAATTCTTCTTTACAACTTGACTATTGTATAAATAAATTTATTGTGCAGGCATATGTAGAAGATATATAAGATTCCTTGCTGTCTTGGGAGGAGGGGGAAAGGGAGGGAAGAGAAGAAAATCTGCAACTGAAAAACATGTGTAACTGAATGTTGTAAAATAAAAATTAAAAATAATCTTAATTTCCAAAAAAGACCAGCCCTCAATTGAAAACTTGTCCTTCATATACAGGATTCAAGAGAGACAAAATAAGGTAAACAAGGAAAAAATAAACATTGTTATTCAATAATAGCATTTTTTATATTCCTATATCAGAGGATGATGCTTGTCAACCTTAAGAATGGTATATTTACTATGACATTTAAAAGTGATATACACAGAGAAAGGATGTGGCTATAAATTGGCTGATGTGATGATAAAACCCTAATTAAGGGGTGCAAAGAGAATGTAATGGGAGAAGAGGAAATGGAAAGGTAGAAAAGTGAAAATTACATCAAATGAAGAGATAAAAACATATTAGAGTAGAGGGGAAAGAAGGGAGGGAGATGAACATTTTTTTTGAGTTTTACTCCCATCCAATTTGGTTTCAGGGGAGAATAACATACTTTGTTAAGTATAGAAATCAGTCTTGCCCTACAGGCAGTATGAAAGGCAGGTGAAAGAAAAGGCAGGATTTTAAAAGGAAGGGAAAAAAAAGAAATATGGGAAAGGGGAAAGAAAAGGGAGGGGGGTTGATAGAAGGGAGGGAAATTGAGGGAGGTGGGGGTCAAAAGCAACATGCTTTTGAGGAGAGGAAGGAACAAAGGAGAAATAAAAACAAAAACAGGGGTGGGGAATAGGGTAGTGAGAAAAAACATATATATATGAATCATAAATGTGAACGTGAATTGGATAAACTCTCCCATTAAACAGACACTGATAGATGAATGGATTAAAAGTCTCAGTCCTACAATATGGTGTTTACAAGAATCAGATTTGAAACAGGTATATGTACACTAGGTAAAGGTAAAAGGCTGGAGTAGAATATATTTTGCTTGAGGTGAAGTAAAAAAAAGAAAAGCAGAGGTAGCAATCCTAATCTCAGACAAAGCAAAAGCTAAAATACATATAATCAAAAGAGATAAGGAAGGAAACTATATCCTGCTAAAATGCACCATACACAGTGAATGAATATCATTGCTAAATGTATATGCACCAAGTGGTATAATATCCAAATTCTTAGAGGAAATGTTGAGGGAGTTAGGGGGAGAAACTGACAGCAAAACTATACTAGTGGGGCACCTTGTCCTCTCTGAACTTAGTGAATCTAATCACAACATAAATAAGAAAGAACTTAAGGAGGTGAGTAGAATTTTAGAAAATGAATATGTGATAGACCTCTGAAGTAAATTGAATGGGGATAGAAATAAATCTACCTTTATTCTCAGTGGTACATGGCAAATATGGAAAAAAATGACCATGTCCTCGTGGATAAAAACCTCACAATCCAGTGGAGAAAAGAAGACATGTTAAATCCCTCCTTTTCAAATCATGATGCAATATAAATTATATATAATAGGCCATGGAAATATAGACAAAAATTAATTAGAAATTCAATAATCTAATCCTAAAGAATGAGAGGGTCAAATCACAAATCATAGAAACAATCAATACCTTCATACAAGAAAATTACAATTAGACACTATGCAAAAACATTATGGGATGCAATGAAAGTGATTCTTAAGGGAAATTTTAAATACATGAATGCTTACAAGAATAAAATAGAGAAAGAGGAGATCAATGAATTGAGCATGCAACTGAAAAAGCTAGAAAAGTAACAAATTAAAATCCTCAACTAAATACCAAACTAGAAATGCTGAAAACCAAAGGAGAGATTAATTAAGCTGAAAAAAAGAAAATTGGAGAACTAGCAAATCAAACTAACAGCCAGATTTTTTATTTTTATGTTTTATTATTTATTTAATATTTTTAGTTTTCAGCACTGATTTCCACCAGATTTTGAATTAAAAGTGTCTTCCCAGGGGGCGGAGCCAAGATGGCCGCATGAAGGCAGCGTCTTACCAGAGCTCTCTCACAAGGTCTGTCAGATTCCTATAAAAAAAGTGAATTTGAGCAGATTTAAGAGAGTTAGAAACCACGAGCAGTCTGCGTAGGGCAGATCTCCGAGCCGGGAGAGTCTGAAAGGCCGAAGGCACGAACCTGTAGGCTCGGAGAGTGCTCCGTGCAGAGCTGCTCCAGACCAAAGCAGAAGCAGCTGGCCGGGAAATCCACGTGGGAGACAGGCTGGGAGAAAGCTGGGTGCCCGAAACCGGGGGAGATCCCCTGGCCTCCCAACACAGGATGGCAGTCTGTGGAAGCAAGGAGAGGCAGTGCAACACCACCGGCTGGGAAAATTCCAACTCCTGATGCTTGCAGCCCAGAAACTTGGTTCTTGAACTTCTGGGAGACATAATGACCATGTAAACGGTTCTAATCCCTCCCCTCCCCACCCAGAGAATTCCTCAGGGGGAAAAAAAAAAGAACGCTGGAACTGAGCAGAAAGTAGTGGGGCTTCAGTGGTCAAATAGTAGAAGTTCATCAGTCCCAGAGGGGCAGAGTCGGCAGGGGTCAACGCCAGGAGCCCAGCCGTAATCTTGCTCCCCCAGGGGAAGTGCCAGACATCAGCTCAAACAACAAACAGGTGAGACCATTGCTGAAGATCAACACTGCTGGAGAGCAACCACAGGGAGTGATACATCAGGGAGACAGACCCCTCCCCCATACCTCAAGAAACTGAAGGCTATAATTCTAGACTCACAAACCCAGAATAAGAAAGCTGGGACAGAGAGCCCTGAGTCCCAAAGGTAGAAATTCGTTGTAAAGACAGGAAAAGGCAAACCAAAAAACATGAAGAAGAACACAAAAAACCCGAGGACAATAGATTCTTTTTATGGAGACAGGCAGGATCAAAATACCAATATGGAAGAAATCAGCAATGACATTGTAGATGCATCAGATACCTCAAAAGGTAATGCGAAGTGGTTTACAGCCCAAAAAGCACTGCTGGAAAAGCTAAAGGAGGATTTTAAAAACCAAATTAGGGAGCTAAAAGAAAATATGGAAAAAAAGATTGGTGAAATGGCTATGGAGATTCAGAATCTAGAGAGAGAAAATCACACCCTGAGAGGCAAAATCAACCAATTGGAAAAGGAGACCCAAAAGCAAAATGAAGACAGCAACTCATTAAAAATTAGAGTTGAGCAAGTGGAAACTAATGACTCTATGAAGCATCAAGAAGTAGTAAAACAAAATGTAAAGAATGAAAAAGTAGGAAAAAAATGTGAAATATCTCATTAGGAAAACAACTGACCTACAAAATAGATCCAGGAGAGACAATTTAAGAGTTATTGGTCTACTGGAAATCCACGATGAAAAAAAAGAGCCTTAACCATGTCTTTGAAGAAATTATCAAAGATAACTGCCCAGAGGTCCTAGAACAAGAGGGCAAAATAGTCATTGAAAAAATTCCCTGATCACCCGCTGAAAGAGATCCCAAACTGAAAACACCAAGAAATATTATAGCCAAATTTCAGAATTACAAAGTAAAGGAGAAAATACTGTAAGCAGCCAAAAAGAAACAATTCAAATATTGTGGAGGTACAGTCAGGATCACACAGAATCTCTCAGCTTCCACATTAAAAGACAGGAAAAATGGAATATGATATTCCAAAGGGCAAAGGAGGTGGGACTACAACCAAGGATCAACAACCCAGCAAAGCTAAGCATAATTTTTCAGGCAAGGAGATGGACATTCAATGAAATAAGGGAATTCCAGACCTTCTGGATGAAAAGGCCAGAACTCAATGTAAAATTTGATCTCCAAATACAAAACTCAAGAAAGATATAAAAAAGGTAAACAAGGGGAAAACCCCCACAAATCTTATCAATCAATACAGGCAAATTATTTACATTTTTATATAGGATTATATTGTCTTATGTGTGTTGTATATATATACATATTTATGTCAATCTTGAGAATAGTATAGCTGTTATGACAATTAAAAGGGATACACATAGGCTGTGAATGTCTGTATAAAATAACTGATATAAGGATAAAAAACATAATTAAGAGATATAAAGGGAGGGCTATGAGAGAAGAGCTAAGGAGGTAGTAGAAAAGGGTAAATTACACCAAATGAAGAGGCACAAAAACACATTTTAGTAGGAGGAAAGAAGGGAGGGAGAAGAGTAGTATTTGATCTTTACTGTCATCTGATCTAGTTAAAGAAGGGAATAACATACCCTGATAAGTATAGAAATCTAACTTATCCTACAGGAAGTAGGAGGGAAAAGGGGGAAAAAGGGAGGGGGTTTATCACAAGGGAGGGGAGAAGTAGCAAGTTGGAAACAGTAAGATAAGGGAGGGGAATAAAGAGGGAAGGGTAACTCATTAAAAATTACAATTGAGCAAGTGGAAGCTAATGAATCTATGAGGCACCAAGAAGTAGTCAAAAAAATGTACATAATGAAAAAATAGAAAAAAATGTGAAATATCTGATTGGGAAAACAACTGACCTGGAAAATAGATCCAGGAGAGACAATTTAAGAGTTATTGGTCTACCGGAAATCCACGATGAAAAAAAGAGCCTTGACAGTATCTTCAAAGAAATTATCAAAGACAACTGCCCAGAGGTCCTAGAACCAGATGTCAAAATAGTCATTGAAAGAATTCACCAATCACACCCTGAAAGAGATCCCAAACTGAGAACACCAAGAAATATTATAGCCAAATTTCAGAAGTATAAACTAAAGGAGAAAATACTGCAAGCAGCCAAAAAGAAGCAATTCAAAAATAGTGGAACTACAGTAAGAATCATGCAGGATGTCTCAGCTTCCACATTAAAAGACAGGAGAAATTGGAATATAATATTCCAAAGGGCAAAAGAGCTGGGACTACAACCAAGGATCAACTACCCAGTGAAACTAAGCATAAATTTTTCAGGCAAGGGGATGGACATTCAATGAAATAAGGGAATTCCAGACCTTCCTGATGAAAAGGCCAGAACTCAATGGAAAATTTGATCTCCAAATACAAAACTCAAGAGAGACATAAAAAGGTAACTGGGGGGAAAACCCCCACAAACCTTATTAACCAATAAGGGCAGGTTGTCTGTATCTTTATGTGGGATTATATCATCATATGTATGTTTTATATATATATATATATACACATATATATGTCAGTCTTGAGAATGGTACAGCTATTATGACAATTGAAAGGGATACACATAGATTGTGAATGCCTGTATAAACTAACTGATGTAAAGATAAAAAACATAAGTAAGAGATGTAAAGGGAGGGCTATGAGAAAAGAGGTAAGGAGGTAGTAGAAAAAGGTAAGTTACACCAAATGAAGAGGCAAAAAAACATATTATAGTAGAGGGAAAGAAGGGAGGGAAAAGAGCAGTATTTGAGCGTCACTGTCATCTGATCTGGTTCAAGAAGGGAATAACATACCCTGATAAGCTTAGAAATCTAACGTGACCTACGGGAAGTAGGAGGGGAAGGGGGGAAAAAAGGGAAGGGGGGGTCAGAAGGGAGGGGAGAGGTAGCAAGTGGGAAATGGTAAGATAAGGGAAGGGAATAAAGAGGGAGGGTAAACTGAGGAAGGCGACGGGTCAAAAGCAAAACTTTGTTGAGGAGGAGAAGGGGAAAGGGAGAAATAAAAGCATAAACAGGGGGAAATAGGATGGAGAAAAAGACACAGATAGAAATCATGACTCTGAACATGAATGGGATGAACACTCTCATAAAACAGAAGCAGATTGCAGAATGGATTAAAAACCATAATCTTAAAATATGCTGTTTACAAGAAACACATTTGAAACAGGGGGATACACACAGGGTAAAGGTAAAAGGCTGGAGTAAAATACATTGTGCCTCAGCTAAAGTAAAAAAAGCAGGTGTAGCAATCCTAATCTCAGACAAAGCAATAGTAAAGATAGATTTAATTAAAAGAGATAAGGAAGGATATTATATCCTGCTAAAAGGAACCATAAACAATGAAGCAATATTATTGTTTAACATATATGCACTAAGTGGTAAGGCATACAAATTCTTAGAGGAGAGGTTAAGGGAGTTACAGGAAGAAATAGACAGCAAAACTATAATATTGGGTGACCTCAACCTCCCTCTTTCTGAACTTGATAAATCTAACCTCAAAATAAATAAGAAAAAAGTTAAGGAGGTAAACAGAACTTTAGAAAAGGCAGATATGGAGACCTCTGGAGAAAACTGAATGGGGATAACAAGGAATATACTTTCTTCTCAAAAGTACATTGCACATACTCAAAAATTGACCATGTACTAGGGCATAAAAACCTCACGATCCAGTGCAGAAAGGCAGAAGTAGTCGAAGCATCCTTTTCAGATCATGATGCAATAAGAATCATTTTTAATAAAGAACCATGGAAAAATAAGCTAAAAACTAATTGGAAACTAAATAATCTAATTCTAAAGAATGAGTGGGCCAAAGAACAAATCAGAGAAACAATTAATAACTTCATTCAAGAGAATGACAATAATGAAACAACATACCAAAACTTATGGGATGCAGCAAAAGCAGTTTTTAGGGGAAGTTTTATATCCCTAAATGCTTACATGAATAAAATAGGGAAAAAGGAGATAAATGATCTGGGCATACAGCTGAAAAAGCTAGAAAAATAGCAAATTGAAAATTCCCAAGTAAATACCAAATTAGAAATTCTGAGAATCAAAGGAGAGATTAATAAAATTCAAACCAAGAAAACTATTGAATTAATAAATAAAACAAAGAGCTGGTTTTATGAAAAAAACAATAAAGTTGATAAACTTTTGGTCAATTTAATTAAAAAAAAGAAAGAAGAAAATGAAATTACCAGTATCAAAAATGAAAAGGGTGAGCTCACCTGTAATTAAGAGAAATTCAAAACAATAATTAGGAATTACTTTGCCCAACTGTGTGCCCATAAATTTGACAATCTTAGAGATATGGATGAATATGTACAAAAACATAAACTGCCCAGGTTAACAGAAAAGGAAGTAAAATTTCTAAATAACCCCATCTCAGAAAAAGAAATTGAGCCTGCCATCAAGGTACTCCAGGGCCACATGGTTTTATATGTGAATTCTATAAAACATTTAAAGAACAACTAATTCCAATTCCTTGTAGACTATTTGGGAAAATAGGTGAAGAAGGAGTCCTACCAAATTCTTTTTATGACACAAATATGGTACTAATACCCAAACCAGGTAGAGTCAAAACAGAAAAAGAAAATTATAGACCAATTTCCCTAATGATTATTGATTCTAAAATTTTAAATAAAATATTAGCAAAAAGACTGCAGCAACTCATCACGAGAATAATACACTATGACCAGGTAGGATTTATTCCAGGAATGCAAGGCTGGTTCAATATTAGGAAAACTATTAGCATAATTGACCATATCAACAACAAAACTAGCAGAAACCATATGATCATCTCAATAGATGCAGAAAAAAGCCTTTGACAAAATACGACACCCATTCCTATTAAAAACACTACAAAGCATAGGTAAATAGAACCTTCCTTAAAATTATGAATAGCATCTACCTAAAACCATCAACAAGCATTGTTTGTAATGGGGATAAGTTAGATGCATTTCTAATAAGATAAGGGGTGAAACAAGGATGTCCGTTATCACCCCTACTATTCAATTTGGTACTAGAAACATTAGCTGTAGCAATAAGAGAAGAAAAAGAAATTGAAGGAATTAGATTAGGAAAAGAAGAAACTATATTATCACTTTTTTCAGATGATACAATGATTTATTTAGAGAATCCTAGAGAATCAAGTAAAAAACTACTTGAAATAATAAACAACTTTAGCAATGTTGTAGGATGTAAAATAAACCCACATAAATCCTCAGCATTCCTATACATTACTGACAAATCCCAACAGCAAGAGATAGAAAGAGAAATTCCATTCAAAGTTACTGCAGACACTATAAAATATTTGGGAGTCTATTTGGCAAGACAAACCCAGGGCCTATATGAACATAAGTATGAAACACTTTTCACGCGAATAAAGTCAGATCTGAATAAATGGAAAAATATCAGTTGCTCATGGTTAGGCTGAGCTAATATAATAAAAATGTCAATTTCACCTAAATTAATCTATCTATTCAGTGCCATAGCAATCAAACTACAAAAAAAATTAGTTTACTGAGCTGGACAAAATTATAACAAAATTCATCTGGAAAAAGAAGAGGTCTAGAATATCGAGGGTATGAATGAAAAGCCATGCTAGAGAAGGTGGCCTAGCCATACCAGATATTAAACTGTACTACAGAGCAGCAGTCATCAAAACTACCTGGTACTGGCTAAGAAACAGGTGTGGATCAGTGGAATAGGATAGGAATACAAGATGGAGAAGTCAACAACTAAAGTAATCTACTCTTTCATAAACCCAAAGATGCCAGCTTCTGAGCTAATAATTCACTATTTCACAAAAACTGCTGGGAAAATTGGAAATTGGTAGGACAGAAACTGGACATAGACCAATATCTTACACCATATACCAAAATAAAGTCAAAATGGGTTCACAATTTAGGAGTAATGGCTGATACTATAAGTAATTTGGGAGAGCAAGGAATAGTTTACTTATCAGATTTATGGAAAAGAAAAGAATTCATGACCCAACAAGAGATAGAGAGCTTTACAAAATGCAAAATGGATAATTTTGATTATGTTAAATTGAAAGGTTTTTGTACAAAAAAAGCCAATGTAACAGAAATTATGAGGGAAGCAGAAAGTTGGGAAAAAATCTTTGCAACTAGTATCTCTGATATAGGCCTCATTTCTAAAATATGCAGGGAACTGAACCAAATATGTAGGAATACAAGCCATTCCCCAGTTGAGAAATAGTCAAAGGATATGAACAGGCAGTTTTCAGAGGAAGAAATTAAACTATCTATGGGCATATGAAAAAATGCTCTAAATCACTACTGATTAGAGAAATGCAAATCAAAAGATCTCTTAAATACCACATCTCTCCTGTCAGATTGGCTAAAATAACAAAACAGGAAAATGATAAATGCTGGAAAGGATATGGGAAAATTGGAACATTGTTACATTGTTGGTGGAGTTGTGAGCTGATCCAGCCATTTTGGAGAGCCATTTGGAACTATGCCCAAAGGGTTATAAAAATGTTCATACCCTTTGAGCCAGCAATGCCACTTCTAGGGTTGTATCCCAAAGAAATCACACAAGTGAGAAAAGGACCCCCATGTAAAAGGATATTTATAGCGGCTCTTTTTGTTGTACCCAAGAATTAGAAATCAAAGGGATGTCCAACAATTGGGGAATGGCTAAACAAGCTGTGGTATATGAAGGTAATGGAATACTATTGTGCCATAAGAAATGGGGATGATACGGACTTCATAACAACTTGGAAAAACCTACACGACATAATGCTGAGTGAGCAGAGCAGAGCCAGGAGAACACTGTACACAACCCTGGATTCCGTGAGGACCAAACCTGACAGACTTCGCTCCTCTCAGTAACACAAAGTGCAGGCACAACTCCAAAGGACTCACGATGGAGAATGCTATCTACATCCAGAGAAAGAATTATGAAGTTTGAATGCAGATTGAGGCGCACTTTATGCTTGCCTTTTTCTCTTCTCTTTTGTTTTCTTTTGGGGTTGTTTTTTTTTTTTGGTTCTGTTTCTTCTTTCTCATTATTCATTCCATTGGTTGTAATTCTTCTCCGCAACTTGACTAGTGTATAAATTAATTCAACGTGAAAAATAAAAGAAATAACAAAAAACCAATTCTTTGAGGTTTGTTACTAATTATTGTGCGGTTCATAGGACACAAAATATATGGTTCTGTACATTGTCAAAAGCAGTAAATATGTTGGATGATTTTATTAAACTTAAAAAAAAGTTTGGTACAAAAAAAGTGTCTTCCCATTTCTACCCTCCCCCCAAACTCCAAAAAGGCATATATTCTAATTGCCCCACTCCCCAGTCAGCCCTCCCTTCTGCCACCCCACTCCCACCCATCCCCTATTCTCCTACTTTCTTGTAGGGCAAGATAGATTTCTATGCCCCATTTCCCGTATATCTTATTTTCCAGTTCCATGTTAAAACAACTTTTTTTAACATCTGCTTTTAAAACTTTGAGTTTCAAATTCTCTCCCCTCTTCCCTCCTCACCCACTCTCCCTAAGAAGGCAAGCAATTCAATATAGGTCACACATTTATCATTATGTAAAACTCTTCCACAGTACTCATGTTGTAAAAGATTAACTATATTTTGCTCCCTCCTATCCAGTCCCCCTTTATTTAATTTTCTCCCTTGACCCTAACCCTTTACAAAAGTGTTTGCTTTTGATTACCTTCCCCCTATATGCCCTCCCTTCTATCATCCCCCCTTTTTCATTGCCTTCCTTCTTCTTTCCTGTGGGGTAAGATACCCAATTGACTGTGTAAATTATAACCTCCTCAAGTGAAAGTCCTCTATTATATTGAAAACCCATATTTTGCCTTGGAGCATTATACTGTTTTGTTGGGTAGTTGTTTCTTGGTTTTAATCCTAGCTTCATTGACCTCCAGAATATCATATTCCAAGTCCTTCCATCTCTTAATGTAGTAGCTGCTAGATTTGTGGCATTCTGATTGTGTTTCCACAACACTTAAATTGTTTCTTTATGGCTGCTTGCAGTAGTTTCTCCTTCATTTGGGAGTTCTGGAATTTGGAGACAATATTTCTAACAGTTTTCTTTTTGGGATCTTTTTCAGGATGTGATCAATAGATTCTTTGAATTTCTATTTTACCCTCTGGTTCTAGAATACCATGGCAGTTTTCCTTGATCATTTCTTGAAAAATGATATCTAGGTTCCTTTTTTATCATGGCTTTCAGGTAGTCCAATAATTTTAAATTATCTCTTCTGGATATATGTTCCAGGTCAGTGTTTTTTCCAATAAGATATTTCACTTTGTCTTTCTTTTTTTCATTCCTTTGTTTCTGTTTTATAATATCTTGATTTCTCATAAAGTCACTAGCTTCCACTTGCTCCAGTCTATGTTTTAAGGTAGCATTTTCTTCAGTGGTCTTTTGGACCTCCTTTTCCATTTGGATAATTCTACCTTTCAAGGCATTTTTCCCCTCATTGGCTTTTGGGAGCTCTTTTGCCATTTGAGTTAGTCAGTTTTTAAGGTGTTACTTTCTTCATTATTTTTTGGGTCTCCTTTAGTAAGTCATTGACTTGTTTTTCATGATTTTCTTGCATCACTTAAATTTCTCTTCCCAATTTTTCCTCTACTTCTCTAACTTGCTTGTCCAAATCCTTTTTGAGCTCTTCCATGGCCTGAGACCAGTTCATGTTTTTCTTGGAGGCTTTTGATGTAGGCTCTTTGACTTTGTTGACTTCTTCTGGCTGTATGGTTTTTTTTTTTCTTGTTTGTCACTAAAGACAGATTCCAAAGTCTGAGTCTGAATCTGAAACCATTTTCACTGCTTGTTCATGTTCCCAGGCAATTACTTGACCCTTAAGCTTTTTGTTGGGGTTCAACTACTTATAGAGTAGAGAGTACTTTGTCCGAAGTTTGAGGGGTTGTGCTGTTGTTTTCAAAGCTACTTCTACACAGGAAGCTCAGCCATACAGGCACTCCCTCTCCCCCAAGAACCACCAAACAGGATTGTGGCCCAGATCCAGGCAGGACAAAGCAGTCTTTGCACTCCTGCTGTAATTCTCAGCTTAATTCCTCCCACCAGGAGGGCCTGGGGCTGGAAACAATTGTAGCTCTGGAAGCAGCCTCAGAGTTCCACCACCTCCACTACCCCACGATGGTGGCTAATCTTGAACTCCTTTCACTCTGTCCCAGAAGTTTTTCCCACTAACCTTCTCTGTCGCCTTTGGCATTTCTGGATTGAGAAATCTGGCAACTGCCGCAGCTCACTGATTCAGGGCACTAGGGCCTGTTCTGCCTGGTTTCTGGTCTGGGTGGTCCGGACATGGCCCACACTGGCCTCTCCTCACCTCTGCTCCCAGCTCAGTGTGATAGACCCTTCCCAGGGACCATCCAGGATATCCTGGCCTGGAGCACTCTTTCCCTCTGCTATTTTGTGGGTTCTGTGGCTCTAGAGTTTGTTTAAAGACCTTTTTATAGGTGTTTAAGAGCCAGTTTTAAGAAAAAAAAACAATAAAATTGGAAATCCTTTGTTTAATTTGATTTAAAAAAAAAGAAGAAAACCAAATCATCAAAATTAAAAGGGTTATTATGCTACTAATGAAGAAGAAATTAAAACAATGATTAGATGATTAGGAGTTTTTTGCCCAAGTGTATGCCAATAAATTTGGCAATCATAGTGAAATGGATGAATATTTACAAAAAAAGTATATAAATTGCCCAGACGAACAGAAAAGGAACTTAAATACTTAAATAAACCATTTCTGGAACATAAAATTGAACAAGCCATCCATGAACTTCCTAGTAAAAACTCTTCATAGACAGTTGGATTTTCAAGGGAATTCACTCAAAAATTTAAGCAATTGATTCCAAAATTTTCTAGACTATTTGGGAAAGTTGGCAGTGGAGTTCTACCAAAATGGAGATAGAAAATTATAGACCAATTTCTCTAATGAATATTGGTGCAAAAATTTTACATAAAATATTAATAAAAAGATTACAACAAATGATCACAAAAACAACATACTTTGGGTGGGGCAGAGCCAAGATGCAGCAGGAAAACAGGGACTAGCATGAGCTCCCCACCAAGTCCCTCCAAAAACCTATAAAAAATGGCTCTGAACAAATTCTAGATCTGCACAACCCACAAAATAGCAGAGGGAAGCAGGGCTCCCACCAAGGACAGCCTGGATGGTCTCTGGGTGAGGTCTATTGCACACGGAGCTGGGAACAGGAGGGGAGAAGCAGAGCCCAGTGTGGGCTGCACAAACCAACGAGACCAGGAGCTGAGCGGAGCGGGCCCTAGTGCCCTGAATCAGTGAGCTGTGGCAGTTACCAGACTTGTCAACCCACAAATGACCAAGGACAACAAAGAAGAACTGCAGAACCCACAAAATAGCAGAGGGAAGCAGCACTCCAGCCCAGGACAGCCTGGATGGTGTCTGGGTAAGGTCTATCACTCATAGGGCTGGGAACAGGAGAGGAGCCAAGCAGAGCCCAGCGTGGGAATTCCTTTAGAGCAGAGATGGGTTTTTTGCCTTTCTTTATACCTACCCCCAGGACTTAATACAGTGCCTGGCACATAGTCGGTGCTTAATAAAAATGGATTGATTGTTAAAAAAAAAAAAACAAACAACATACTTTGATCAGGTAGGATATGGTACAAATATGATTTTATATGATGGCATTATTATTATTATTTTGGAACAGTGTTCTACTAATAGAATAAATCTAGTTAAATTTAAATAAATTTTTGAGATGAGATTTAAAAAAGAATTAAGAAGAGGTCATTGATATTCTTTAATTAATCTCCCTCCCCATTTTATTACTCAACAAGGTAATGACTATAAAAGTAAAGTCAGTCTGAAAGTTTCAGAAAGAATCAAGATTCAAACCCAGGCTTCCTGAAATATTGTTAAGTCTCTTCTATGCCACAACACACTGCTTCCTAATTTTAGTCGCATTCAGTATTTATGGAAATCCAGATTGTTAAATATCAACCTATTGTGAGCTTTTTCTGGGAATATACTGTTGTAAACCTGAAATAAGTATTATATGATATTACTAAGTTATTCCTTCAGCATTGTATGGCATTTCTTTCTTTTTTTTTTCTACTCATTAAACTAGCTCCTAAAATCCCATTACTGTCTTTCATGGAATTTCCAAAGTGAGAATCTTTTTTTTGGGGGGGGGAGTATTTCAAGGAGTTGTTTTTCATTCATTTAATTTTGTTTTTACTCCACTCATTCTGGTTTTCTTGTCTATCACTATTTTCCATTGAAGCAATATACTTTCTTGTACCATTTTCCCTTGAAATTAAATATTCATTAAACTCCTACTGTCTGTGCATTAATGCTAGGCACTAACGGAAATGAAAGTTCACATAATAAGCAGTCACAGCCCTTAAAGATGGTAATACTCCAACATAAATATATTATATGATATTACATGATAAGTACAAGTGAGAGTTATAAATAAGTACTGAAGTCAACAAGTACTTACTAAGAGTCTACTGTGAGCTAAACACTATGTTTTGAGGATGGGAGATCAAGAAAGATTATAAGAAAAAAGATGGTATTTGAAAAGCAAATATTATTGACATGTATATATGGCAAATGACATATTGCTAACACTAATTTTAATATGGTCTGTTTTTATTTTTTAATTAATATCACCTATACTTACATGAATGCCTATATTTTTGATTCTGTCTTATGTTATTTTTCCCCCCAAAGGCAGTCATTGAAATTGTGAAAATGCTTCATAAAGGCTTTTGGATAATCTCTTATTTCACTAGAAACGGAACCTTCTGCTCATTTTTTGTTTCATTTTACATATCTGTAAAGAGCAAGGGAGCAAGAGATTTGTTAAAACTAAAATCATAGGATTGAGGCCTTGAGCATTTGAACCATGGATGACATAATCATAGAAAATGGGAAGGTCCTTACTTTATTCCTTACTAAGGAATAAAATGTATTTTCAACTCTCTGTGAAGTTTTAGAAGGACAGTGATACAGCACACATAGAAAAAGCAATAGCTCATAGAAATTCAGCTTCATGCTCAGGAAGAGGAAAGAAAATGGTGGCTAAGCCAGGAAAATCTTTTATATTTAACAAGAGTATGAAACTGAAAAATGCTGGAAAAAAGGAACCCCAAACACCAAAAATGCTAGTTTTCAGATGATAGATAGATATGTTAAATGTACTTTTAAAAGAATAAAATTTAATTATAACATAAAACTTTTGCTAGGTCATTAGGTTGAATATCAGATAAATACACTTCATTTATAAATAGGATTCCATGTTAATTTAATTGGTATCAAAAAGTTCACAGTGAAGTCTATGTAACCACTGACCTTGCTTTCATGTGTCTTATGTTCAATATCTTTGACCTTACATTGATGATCCATGTAAAAGCTTAGTTGTTTTATAATTTTTAAGCCATGGACAAAACATTTGTAATTCAATAAACTCCTACTGCATTAAACCAATTTTCCTTGCTTTGTAAGAATTTTAAATAAAATTTAAACTCTCTTTTCCTACTGATTCATTACCACTAAAAAATGCTGCTTTCATTGAGCCATTAGGATGTCAGGGACAGTAAGAAGTCTTTATAAAAAAATTGATAATTAAACGTTTTTTATGTCCTTTAGGCTTTTATGAATTTACCTAAACAATTTTTATTTAAAGGAACAAAAATCACCAATAAATAAAAATAAATACTAATTGTTTTTGAAACTATAGTATGATGAGCTACACAGTCTAAATGTGGGAATGAAGTTTTTAAATTCCCAAGGAAGGAGAAAAAAAGACCAAAGAGTGTCAGAAAATCCTGGCATTATATAAAGTTCTTAATCAACTATAGGTCACATAATTCACTAAGGTATTAAACTTCAAAGATTCAAGGAATTTGCGAAGTAAGGAAAAAAAAACTGCTACAACAGATTAATACAGCCACATGAGGTGAGGTAGAGGTTCTAGCCTTCCTTACAACTCACTAGACTTGAATGTCCCCCTGTCAACCAATGAGGTGACTAGGCATATTAGCCGTTTAGGCATAGGAAAAAGAATTAACTATTTGTTCTTTGATCTCTAAATCACTCCTGGCTATTCTTGAGTCTACAATCTGAGAAGAAAGGTAATGTGAAGGGAACATAACCTCAATGAATGAACTATTTACTTCTTACTTTCTTAAAATTGATTCTTCTTAAATTCAAGCCCTATTTCTATGTACATATAATTATGGAGAGGAATGAGGTATTAAGAATCTACTACATTTAAGTAAATGACAACATGACAAAACTTAAATTCACTGTCCTCTAGGAATCATTGTTTTGCTCAGTGGAGACAGCGTATACTAAGGCAAATAAACATAAGGTGAATTTAATAGAGAAGGCATGCTAACAGCTGCAGGGTGGGTATTAAGGATGGCTCCACAGAGGAGGTGAAAGCTGAACTGAAGCCTGAAGAAAGTGTTCTGAGAGGTAGGAAGGAGAAAAAGGCATTCCAGGTTTGGGTAATGATCCATGAAAATATATACAGAAGAAGAAGGGTTATTAATTTTTAGGACCACCTAAAATTACAATGCTGGAATTGTTCAACATTGGATACTTCCATCTAAATATCTGTTATACCTGTCTATTTGCTAAAAGTAGTATAAGTGAACAACATCATTGCTTCAAGGTACAGAAGGTATGAAAAATCAGATACATCTGATTAAGTTCTATTTAAGATATATAGGGCTAAATTGACACAACTATATAAGACCAAAACTCCATTTTCCAAAAAGATAAATGGTTATGAAAAAACAATTCTCAAAAGAAAAATTTCAAACTACTTTCAAGCAAATGAAAGATTGCTCCAAATTATGAATATTAAGAGAAATACAAATTAAAATAACTGTTAGATTTGACCTCATAACCCAGGAGTTGGCAGATATTACAAAAGATGGAAAAGGCAAAAGATGGGATAGTAATAGAAAGTTATTCTAATACAATGTGTGACCCTGGGCAAGTCACTTAACCCTGTTTGCCTCTGTTTTCTCATCTGTAAAATGAGCTGGAGAGAAAAAAAGGCAAACCATTCCAGTATCTTTACCAAAAAACACCAAATTGGTCACGAAGAGTGAGATTAACTGAAATGATTCAACACCAACAACACCAAGATCTTCATAGAAGCAGAGAACTGGCAACACAGTGGGTAGACATTGTCAACTAGATGAGACTGGCCTCTGACCTGTGGGTAGCCACAGCAGAACAAAGTAGGCTAGAGACAGGAAAGTAAGAAAATTAAACAGAAGTTTAATTTCAAAGTGAGGGAAATGGCTTGCAAACAAAAACACATTTCCTGTGGCTGAGGTGATCCAGAGAGAGGGCAAACGATTGCTGTCATGCCAAGCTCAGGGCAAACCTTGCTTTCTGGGTCTTACCTCTGAAAAACTGGGTGTTTCCTAATATCCTGGCATTTCTCCCTTTTGAAAAATGGGAGGAGGTCTGAAAGATCCCTTACTCATCTGACCAATAAAGAAGAGGCAAGTATAATCCAGGATGTCATGAGAGAACAATTGGGACAGAATGAGCATTTTTATCCCAGTGGGATAATTTTTTGAGGGCCACTATTGGGGAAGTGTGTCAGGTATCATTGCCAAACATTATTTGCTTGCAAGCAGAAAACAGAGGAGGGCCAAGAATGTAGAGGAAGAAAATGCCAAGATTCATTTGAATCAGAGCCTTCAGAATTAGGCACATTAGAAAAGGAAAGAATAAAATAAAACTAACACAGTATACTCAGCCCTCATCTGGAATCTTGGGAAGCTGTCTCATCTCGATGTGAGCTGTGACTGGGTCTGTACTAGAAAAACCTTCAGATCCCTGGAGGGTTCTGCCACCCACTCAGGAGCAAGGGCTTTCTTCAAAGTATCCAGCAGTCCACACCCCAAAATTTAGCAGCTATGGGAATAGTGAGAAGGACATGGTAGAGGCCCTTAGAGAAAACTTCTTGCATCAAACTTTGAATCTAAGTTTCTGGTCATGAAAACATAGATCCTTAGTTAAATAGCCCTTAACAACACAAAGAGATGATCCAGTTTTTCAGCCACGCAGGACTAGGTTCAACCAATGCAGTAAAGTTTCTCTCACAATTCCCATATTTGCAAAATTACATTAAGTCAGGTACAGTTCAAAGTACTTAGAGGGCTCACAGTAGACTACTTTTGTGAAGGGAGATTTATATGCCACCAAGGTAAACAAGAAAACTTAAAACATTAACCATGCAAAGCAAACAATAATTACAACTAACTTCAAGTGTTCCTGCAAACTAGTTACCCATTCTCAATATCCATTTAATCAGTACATTTTGAGTCCTAGGTCTCTCATGTAGTTCTTTGTTCTGTAGATATCTTTTCTTGGGAAATAGGATTTACTCTCAGGACAGGTCTAAAGAAGCCAATCTTCTCTGGTTCTGAATCTGGAAGTTCATTGATAATTCTGCTAGTAATATCATTTAAATTTGTTTCTCCAATTTTGAAACTTTAGAGAATTTCAGTTCATACACAAGTTGCTGTTTTTACCCTTATATAATCCTGTACCTGCCATAAAAATCTTTTTCAAATATATCAGGGTTCAACTAGAAAATAAACCTTTCTGTTGTTTAAAATTATCAAATAGATACTTTAAAATATAATTTCACTTTCTATATCATTATCCATGCAATTTATGCATAAAATCCAATTTGGGGAATTGATTATCAAAATATTCTCAAAGGCTGAATTTCCATGACAAATCAATTTTGGAAAAACAATGTAGATGTATATATTTCTTAGAGAAAACAGTCTAATCATGCTGCTTTCTGAAAATTTGTAATTTCATTTATTTAGAAAACTTTTTACATTAAATCTTTGCCTTATTACTTTGTCTAATCATTTCCCCTTAGGAAGATATTATTCCAAAATTATAATTTAACCAAAATATAGGTTAAAATTGTAAGAAGTTCATATTTGCACCCCATTATAGTAACTCAGAAATGTTCCAGCATCAGTATTTTATTTAATAGATTCAATATTGTACTTTAAGAAAACACTTCTTGATTATAGAAATTTGTTATAAAAGGATAAAGAGAGAGATAGTCATAACAATGGGATGTATCATAACAGAGGGAAAAACTCCCTTAGCTATGTTTGATTCCAGGCATGAGTCAGATGTGACAGCCAATCATGTAGTCACAGGGCAAGGCTCAGAATTAACCAGGCAAGGAAATTTCCTCTTCAGAAAGGAAATAGCACAATGGTGAGATAGAGTCAGGAGGATTCTACCTTCACCGTGCCATGGTCATCCCCAAAACTTTTCTAGGCACAAACTTCTACCTTTAGCAGTTCCCAGACTGTAGCACATGCCATTTTCTACTATAGGTTTTAAGAAAATTCAGACAGCTATCCAGGTAATCAAGGTTCAAACAACAGTAAATTACAGTCCCAGGAATTTTTATCTCAAATAACAAAACTTCACTAACCAAAACATAGCGCTTGAATATTTTTGATGATGTTTCCCTAACAGTTAACATTTCATTAACCCTTACTTCTGAATAAAAACTAGGCCTCCAGACATATAGCAACTACCTGATATTGAATTATCATTGATATGTTGAAACCACATTTCTTTAGTTTTATTTGGTATTTTATTTGCCCAGTTACATGTAAAAAGAATTTTAACATTCATTTTTAAAATTTTGAGTTCCAAATTTTCTCCTTCCCTCCCTCCCCTCCCCCATTGCAAAGGGAAGCAAGTCATTATAGAGAACACATATGTAGTCATGCAAAACATATCCATAACAGTCAAGTTGTAAAGGAAAACAGAAACAAAAAAATCTCCAGAAAAACTAATTAATTAAAAAGTGTGCTTCAATCTGTATTCAGACACCATTAGTTCTTTCTCAGGGGATGGATAGAATTTTTCATCATAAGTCCTTCAGAGGTGTCTTGGATAATTGTATTGCCGAGAAAAGCTAAGTCACTCATAGCTGATCATCTTACTGTATTGCTGTTACTTTCTCTTTGCAACAGCCCATGCACATCTTTCCAGGTTTTTCTGAGAGCATCCTGCTAATCATTTCTTATAATAAAATAGTATTCACCATAATCACATACCACAACTTCTTTAGCCATTCCCCGATTGACGGGTATGTCCTCTGAAGCTACATCTTTAAACCACTCTATACACTTTCATAATAGCCAAAAATTCCAAGTGAAAATTCACTATAATAAGTTATTATTATCTGCTTTATAATATTTAAATATTTAAAATTTCTCAAATGTCTATTTTTATCACATTATTTTAAAAAGCTAATTCATATGTAATGGAATCCATATTTTAAAAAAGTTGCTTTGTCTAACAGCATTTCTGTTACAATGGTCTCCCACATTTTACAATATAATAGCATTTATAAATAAGAACACAAACAATAAACTTTAGATGACATCAATTACATTTCCAAATTATCACATTTAAAAAATCATTTATTTATTAACTTCGACATTTTAAAAAACATTTTAGAGTTATTATATGGAATCTATGATTATAGATTCAGTTAAAGGAATAGTAATAATATAGTGCTCAGCATATGACAGTGTGTTAAGCACTTTACATTCATCATATTTTGATCTTCACATCAATTCTGGGAGGTGGGCACCATTATTATTTTCCTCTTTACAATTCAGGAAACTGGGGAAGATAGAGATAAGATAACTCACTTAAGATATACAGCTAATAAATTTCTGCAACTGGAATATAATTCAAATTCCCCTATATTTTCCAACTTTTTTTCAACACCTGTGTTTGGGAATTTGATCTGAGATGAGGAGTAAATAGGGGGAAGGAGAAAGTCTCTGACATGGGGAAGATACAGGACATCTTCGGTTTAAACAATCATTTCCCTTTTCATGGTAAAAAAAGAATGTCAGGGAAGAGGTTTTTATAAGGTGTAAACCATTTACCTATTTATTTTTTCTTTCCTCACTCTGGGATCAACTGCACACTAGCTATCTTCCTTCATTGATGTATAGCAGGGGAGGGAAACCTATGTCTTTTAGATCACACGTGGCCTTCTAGATCCTCAAGTGTAACGCTTTGACTCAATCCAAATTTTGCTGAACAAATTCCCTTGAAAGGATTTATTCTGTGAAACTTAGACTCAGTCAAAAGGCTGCACCCAAGGATCTGGAGATACACATGTGGTGTCCCCACTTCTGCCCTGGAACAATGAAGCTATTCATCTTGCCATTTACTTTTAAAACTCTTAGAATATAATTATTTTTTTTTCTTTCAGACAAATTCTACAGAGAGTGGCAACCCAAAACTTCCTAAATTATTTCAGAAGGGAGTGAATTCCAGGAATTACCCCGAAGTTTCTTGCAGTCTTAAAATTATTAATCCAAACCTGTTAGTCTACTGAGATGCTTTTAGTAGTTCAAGAAAATTTGATTATCTGAATTTTTTCTGTAATTCTAACATAGCAAAAGCTTAAATGACAGAAAAAAAGTATCTTGAATTTTTTTTTGCCTCTTATTATGACTTAATCTCCCTTGGGAAGCCTAAAGTGGGAGCTGGTCCTGTTACTGGGACAATTGTTTCAACTATGAATGTTCATGAATCTTTCCCACTGTTCCAAACTCTCTGACTAGATGACTTAGAAGTTTTATTCTGGCTGGCTACATTTTAATTCTTTCAAGATAACAGAATCTTGATCAAAACAGTAACAAGACACAGACATTTTACATTTTACAAAGATACAAACTCAGGCAAAAGGACAAGACAGATAAAGAGACAAACAATTCTAACAAAAGTATACAGTCACAGTCCAGATCAAGGCATGCATTTACCCGTTTGGCAAAGGCGCCGAGGTCACTGAACACTCTCTTATGCCACGAGCAGTGTGAACCCAGAACAGAGCATGGGAAAGCCTCCTGGCCATCAGAACCAGAGCCACACAGAGCAAGTAGGTAGTTAGGGGGAAAGAGCATGCAGAAAGAATATCTTCACCAAAGGGACCTGTCACTTCATCATAGCCAAACAGGCAACCTCCAGTGGCCAGACCTCCATGTGATTCAGCATAGCCCCAAGCAAACATACGAGGATAGTGATCCTGATCTCAGACAAAGCAAAAAGGAAAAATAAACCTAATTAAAATAGATAAGGAAGGGAATTACATCTTGTTAAAAGTACCATAAACAATGAAGTTACTATTAATAGTAAACATCATGGACCAAGTTTTATTGAATCAAAATTTTTAAAGATGTTAAGTGAGGTAAAGTTTCATGACCAATCAATAGAGAACACTACAAAATGTAAAATAAGCAATTTTATTATACTGAAACAAAAAGGGTTTACACAAACAAAATCAATGCAAAGAAGATTAAAAAGGAAAGCAGAAAGATATAAAGTCTTTACAAATGTCTCTGATAAAACCTTGTTCCTCAAATACATAGAGATGAGTCAAATTAAAAAAAATATTACAAGCCATTCCCCAATTGACATATGGTCAAAGAACATGAACAGGCAGTTTTCAGATAAAGAAATAAAAACTATCTATAGGAATATTAAGAAGTGTTCTAAATCACTTTGAATTAGGGAAATGTAAATTACAGCAACTCTGAGATATCACCTCAAACCTGTTAGATTGACTAATGTGATAAATAAGGAAAATCCAAAACTTTGGAATGTATGTGGGAAAAATTGGGACATTAGCACACTGTGGAGGAATTTGTAAACTGATACAATCATTCTGAAAAGCACTTTGGAACTTTGCTCAAAGGGCAACAAAACTGTGCATAACCTTTGGTCCAGCAATACCACTATTTTCTCTGTATTGCAAAGTGATCATAAAGAAGGGGGAAAGTACATACCTGTGCAAAAACATTTACAACAGCCATTTTCATTGTGGCAAAATTTTGGAAATTGTGTGGATACCCATCAATTAGAGAACTGGTGAACATGGTGTTGGTATATGAATACAATGGGATATTACAGTGCTATAAGACATTATTGAGAGGCTGATTTCACAAAAATCTGGAAAGACTTGTACAAACTGATGCAACATGACATGAGCAGAACAAGGAAAACATGTTACAGGATATCAGCCACATTCTATGATGATTAACTGTGAATAATTTAGCTCCTCTCAGCAACACAATGATTTATGACAAGTATAAAGGACTCATGAAGAAAAATGCTATTCACATACAGATAAAGAATTGATGGACTCTGAATGCAGATCAAAACATCCTTTTTTCAATTAATTTACTCTTTTTCATGTTTTTTTCCTTTTATCTGTTTCTTCTTTCACAACTGTGAATAATACGGACATAAGTTTTATATGATAGCACATATATAACCTACATCAAATTGCCTACCATTTTTGGAAGAAGAAAGGGAGGGGAAGGAGGGAGAAAAATTTGGAACTCAAAATCTTGTGAAAATGAATCCTAAAAATTGTCTTGATATGTAATTTGGAAAAATATTATTAAAAAAGAATTAAGAAAAGAATTAATTAAAAGAATTAAGAAAAAAGAAGAACAATAAAATAAATATTTACAATTGTTATGATCAACTCTTTTTAAAAGAAAGCATGAGGGGCAGCTAGATGGTACAGTGAGTAGAGCACCAGTCCTGGAGTCAGGAAGACCTGAGTTCAAACATAGCCTCAGACACTTGACATGTGTACTAGCTGTGTGACCTTGGACAAGTTACTTAACCCCAATTGCCCTGCCAAAAAACAAAACAAAAAAAAGAGAGATTTAGGAAAAAAAAAGCATGAGCAAATCTACCTTTTCCCTCTCCTTGGAGAGGTCAGATGTTTGATGAGTAAATTTGTTTTGGCTGAACTTTACTCTTTCTTTGATGATCATTCTGATATGTCACCTTGGATAAGATAAGTGAGTAATTAACAAGATGTAAAACCAACAAACATAAATAAAATATTTTTTAAAATATAAGAAAGTCTATTTAAAATAAAGCAAAGATATAACTTTAACAAGCTCCAATTACCCAAAGGCATGATATGGGGAAGTGGTAGGGCAGAGCAGAGAATGGCTTGGAAAGCATTTCAGACCAAAGGATAATATTGCATCATCATAATCACTAACAATATGAGCCGTGATCTCTGAATAAGATAGAATCCACCTGCTACTCATTTAAGAGAAAGATGTAAAACCTTTGAATGAACCTTTTCAACTCCATGACAGGATGACAAAAAAGGATTGATGATTCTGTGAAAGAAGCTCTCCTGCTTCAAGCAGGTTACACCAGGCTCTTATTTGCCTCCCCAGTTTTTTGTGGAAATATATTAGAAGGACCATCTCTATTTGGTGCATCTGAATGGTTTCCCACCTCTAATGTCACAATACGACTAGCCAAAATGGAAATATATAACTGGGGCAAGGGAATTTTAACAGATAAGATAAAATGGATACATCACCTAGGTAAAAAGAGAAACATTAAAAAAATTGAAGAACATGATCTTAAAGCTTTGCAATCCATGAATCCATGGACAAGAGATAGAGAGCAATTTGAGGTCTAAAATTGTTAAGTTTGATTATATTAAATTAAAAAGAACGTTTTATAAAAATAAAATAAATGTAGGCAAGATGAGAAGGAAAAAAAAGAAAATTGTGAAAAAAATGGAAACAGTTTCTTAGACAAAGTTCCCACATCTAATATATACATATATATATATATATATATATATATATATATATATATATATATATATGTAGGAATTTGTCAAATTTATAAAAAAAATATGAGTCATTCCCCAATTGATTAATGGTCAAAGGACATGAACAGGCAATTTTCCCTTGAAGAAATCAAACAATTCATAATCTTATGAAAAAATGCTCTAAATCATTATTTATTAGATGAATGCAAATTTAAGAAAAACCTGGAGATGTCATTTTATACCTCTCAGATTAGCTGAAATGGTAGAAGACAAAACAGATAAGTATTGGAGGGGAAAAAAAAAAAACACTTATTCACTGTTGGTGGAACTGTGAACTTATCCAAACTTTTTGGAGAGCAATCTGGAATTATATCCAAGGAGTTTTAAATTGCCTATACCTTTTGACTCAGAAATACCACTGCTAGGTGTGTTTCCCAAGATTATTAGGGAAAAAGGAAAAGAACCTATATGTTCTAAAATATTTATTCCAGCTCTTTTATTGTGGTGGCAAGGAGCTAGAAATTTCAGGGATGCTTGTCAATTGAGGATAGGCTGAACAAGTTTTTGTATATGATCACTATGGAGTACTATTGTGCTATAAAAAAATGATGAGCTCTAAGATCTTAGGAAAACATGGATAGACTTATATGAAGTAATGGAGACTGAAATGAACAAAACCAAAAGAATGTTGTATATAAAAACAATATTGTTTTAAGAACAACTTCGAGTGACGAAGTCATTTTGACTATGTAAAAAATTAACTACCATAGAACTTGCTTCAGTTTTTTTTTCACATGTACTATTAATGACCAAATTTCCCTCCACCTATTCCCTCCCATGTTTATTTTATTCTCTCTCTCCTTTCCCCCATCTCTTCTCAAAAGTGTTTTGCTTTTGACTACCCCCTAGCCCAATCTGCCCTTGCTCCCTTCTCTTATCTTCCCTCCTCCTACTTTCCTGTAGGGTAAAATAGATTTCTCTACCCCATTGAGTATGTAAGTTTTTCCCTCTTTGAAACAATTCTGATCATATGGTTCACTCACTCCCCGTCACTTCCCCTTTCTTCTCCACAATGTTTTTCTTGCCTCTTTTATGTGAGATAAATTACCCCATTCTACCTCTCCCTTTCTCTTTCTCTTTTCCTTTGACCTCTTGATTTTATTTTTAAATGTCTTCCTATTATATTCAACTCACACCTGTTCACTCTGTCTACATGTGCTCTGACCTCTGAATTTTGTTTTTAATGTCTTCCTATCCTATTATATCGACAATGTGCTATCAGCTGCTGTAGGAGTGTAAGACCCACCAACAGCCAGCACACAGAAAGCTGCCAACATACATTCTTTGACCTGCTTTACTAAGGAAAGTAACTTTAAGGGTTTAATATTCTCAGTTTAATCAAACACTCAAATATCATTCACAGTTCAGGGGGAAAAGATCAGCCCACTGAACTTCAAGGCAAATACAAACAGAAATTGCAAACATCGGTAGACAGACCTTGTCTGATTCAAACCACAATACGCAGTTGCTAGTGCCAACTTCTGGGTTTCAAAGCTGGGGGGGTAGTTTGCAGCTTGCCCAGAGTCTCAACACCCCTTCCATGACTGTGCCTCAACAGTAAAATGCCAAGCTCTCCTCAATTATATCCAGTTTGGAGCCCTGAGGGTTCTGCCCTCACCCAGGCTGGGTCTGGGAAAGTTCCTCGTCCCCCGTATCACATTATATACAAATCAATGACTCCCAATTGTCTCAGTGCTGAGAAATACTCCAAGACAAAAAATCCCACTATATCTGCCCCATTCAAACAAACACGAAAATCATTAAAGGCACTTAAGAGAAGAAAAGCAAAAAGTTCAACCTTAATTACTATTACATAATCCACCCCTCCAAGGCCCACGGCCTAACAAAAATCTGAATTAAATTGCCATGGATCCTGGAACAAATAGAATCATTTATACATGGTGATCACATTCAGGGAAATATAACAAAATGTATCATTTAGTATCATTCCACAAATACTTGTTTACAATACACAATCCACCCCTAGGTCAAACAAGTCATTGTCTTTAGTCCATACAGAGTGTCCAAATAAAGTTCTTCTTGATGGTGTGACCTCCCCACACAACAGTTGCAGGTTTCCTCCTGGCACCTTCAGGTACCAGCATGCGTTAATTAGCAAAGTTCCAACACCAAGTCCAAGTACAGTTCTCTTGTGGTTATGTGCTCTCCACACTGCTCCAGAACCCTTCTTCCAAGTCCTGAGGGGCAGCTGGGCAACAAAGACGATATGTTGGGGCCCCTGGGGGTCCATGGCACTCCCCCCCACCCCACCATAGACAAATCCACACATCTGTCCTGGGTCCCAAGCATTGCCAAGGGAAGGCACCAGAAAAACACACTCAGCAACTGGCTGCAAAGTTTCCATCTTACCCCAGGGCTGAACTCCAAGTTCCTGGGTTCCTGGTCCTCCAGCTGTGGCTGGCTGTGTCTGACTTCTGCCCAGAGTCCCAATGTAGGGGGTTCCCCACCTCACCAAAGTCAGCTGGAAGGCAGCTCACTATGCTCACCTTTCCAAAGTTCTTATGAAGTCAGTCTTCTGCTCTGCCTGGGTCAATATGTTGGCAGCCACCATCTCCTTCTTCTTTCTTCTCACCAGCTGCTCCTGCCAAATCTGCACGAAGGCCATTCTCCAAGTCTCCAAAGCCATTCTCCACTACTGTTTCAAACTCCGTATACAATATAATCTCAATGCATTCACCCTTTCAGCACAGTCCTCCTGAGTCAGGCTTAACAGCTTCAGCCCTTGTTCCAGCCATCTACATGTCCCCAAGCCTCAGCTTCTTCTCCTCCCACAGCCTCTGCTCTGGCCTGTCTCCTCCAGAGTTCTAGTGGGTTAGGGAGGTGGAAGGAGGGGTTATCTCCCAGGGCCACTGCTTTGGCATCCTGGGAAACACGGAACCATAGCCACCACAAATACAAAGAGCAGACCAATAACTGGGAAACATTCAACCAGGATATCAGTACCCCAAAACTCCATACTTCCTTTTAATCTGCAGATCCTGCTGTGATTATGCCATTTGTTGCAGATTGTTGCTATATCTATTAAACTCACACCTGTGCCCTCTGTCTATATATGCTCCTTCTAAATACCATAATAATGAGTGGTCTTGTGAATTACAAATATCATGTGCCCATGTAGGAGTGTAAACTGTTTAACTTTATTACTTCCCTTATGATTTCTCTTTCCTGTTTGCCTTTTTATAATTCTCTTAAGACTTGTTTTTGAAGGTCAAATTTTTTATGCAGCTCTGGTATTTTCATCAATAATGCTTGAAAATCCTCTATCTCACTGAATGCCCATTTTTCCCCTGAAGGGTATGCTCAGTAGTGCTGGGTAGGTGATTATTGGATATAATATTAGCTGCTTTGTCCTTTGGAATATCACATTCCAAGCCCTCTGTTCCTTTAATTTAGAAAGTGTTCAATCTTGTGCTATCCTGACTGTGGCTCCATGATATTTAAATCATTTGTTTCTTTCTGGCTCCTTGAAGTATTTTCTCCTTGACTGTTTAAGAATGCTGGAATTTTATTATAACATTCCTGGCAGTTTTCATTTTTGGATTTCTTTCTGGAAGTCATAAGTGATTTTTTTCAAATTATATTTAACATTCTTTTCCTAGAATATTAGAATAGTTTTTTTTTTTCCTGATAATTTCTTGAAGGTGATGTCTAGGGTCTTGTTTTTTATCATGGCTTTCAGGTAGTCCAATTTTTTTTTTAAATTATCTCTCTTGGGTCCATATTTAGGGTCAATTGTTTTTCCAATGTGATATTTTACAGTTTCTTAATTTTTTTTATTTATAAAACATTTCCTGATTTTTTATTAACTCCCATTTGTTTCATTCTAATTTTCAAGGAATTAGTTTCTTCAGTGAGTTTTGTATTTCATTTTCTATTTGGTCAATTTTGCCTTTTAAAGGCATTCTCCTCTTCATTGGCTTTTTGTACCTCTTTTATCACTTGGCTTAATCTGTTTTTAAGGTGTTATTTTCTTCAGTATTGTGTGTGTGTGTGTGTGTGTGTGTGTCCTTTACCAAGCTGTTGACTCATTTTTCATGATTTTGTTGCATCACTCTCATTTCACTTCCCAATTTTTCCTTTACCACTCTCATTTGATTTCATAATCTTTTTTGGTCTCTTCCATGGCCTGTGACCAATTCATATTTTCCTTGGAGACTTTGGATATAGGAGATTTGCCTTTGTTGTCTTCTTCTGAGTGTGTTTTTTTTTTTCAGTCTTCCTTGTCACCATAGTAACTTTCAATAATCAGAGCTTTCCCACTGTTTGTTCATTTCCCTGGCTTAGTTGACTTTCAAGTTTTGGTTGAAGTAGACTTCTGCTTCCAGGGTGGTAGGTGCACTGTCCCAAGTTTCAATGGGGGGGGCGGGTGGGGACCTATAAATTTTCAGTTCTTCCAAGGTGGTTTGATATAAGTAGAAACATTTACTACTCTCCTGGCCTGTGCTCTCATCTGTGAGAGGCCACAAACACTGTTTTTTTGTGTTGGAACTGTGATGAGCATCCATTCTCCACTGTTGCTACAGGCTAGTGCTCCAGCTCACCTTTGGATTGCCACCTGGGACACAGATTGAAGTATGGGCAAAACAATAGAGTCCTCCCTCTTTGCTAGCAAAAAGACCACTAAAATCTCCTTCTGACCCCCTTACCGTCTGTGGGCTGAGAGCACTAGAAGCAGCTGCTGCTGCTGCCACAGTGACTGCTAATACAGTCACTCCCAAGGCCTGCCCAGTCTGTTCTCTGTGGGCTGAGATGTCTGGAACCCACTATTGCTATGAGTGAGTCAGTTGCCCTGAGGCCTTCTCCAGGTTTGGGATGGCTTGTTCTCTGCTGGTGTGGCATGCAGTGGGCTGCTCTTCTCTCCCACCCCGGTGCAACAGATCTTTCCTGCTGACCTTCCAAGTTATATTTAGCTGGAATTTGTTTCATTCAGTCTTTTTGTGGGTTCTGCTCCTCTAGAATTTGTTTAATGTCATTTTAAAGGTACTTGGGGCAGTTAGAGGGAGAGCTCACATGAGTCACTACTTTTACTCCCCCTTCCAGATTTTGTATCCCCATTATTTATGAGATCTTCAAATGAGTCACATCTTTGATTGTGGATATCTTTCAGTGTTCTCCTCTAATTCCTTTTCCTTCTTCCTTCTTTACTATTTTACATGATGATATCATCAAGTGCCAAGGATTTAATTAGTATCTCTATGGAGAAATGATGATCTCTAACCTCTCTACTATACTCCATATTTCTATGTCCTGATGCCTATTTTGTAACTGGATTTCTTAAACTGGATGTCGTAAAAATGGAACTGATTAAAATTTCTTAAAGATAAAATTACCCCCCCCCAACACCTTTTCTTCCTAATTTCAATATTCCTGTTGAGGACACTACTATCCTCCTAGTGATCTAGACTCAACTTTCTCTGTCTCTCTCTGTCTCTGTCTCAATCTCTCTGTCTCTGTCTCTCTGTCTCAGTCTTTCTCTCTGTCTCTGTCTGTCTCTGTCTCTGTTTCTCTATTTCTCTCTCTCTCTCTCTCTCTCTCTCTCTCTCTCTCTCTCTCTCTCTCTCCCCTCCCTCCCTCCCTCTTTCTCTCTTTTTCTCTCCCTTTAGTTGTCTAATTCTATATTTGTAGCATCTTGCATATTTTACCTTCTGTCCTTTGATACTTCTACTGAGCTAGTGCAGGCCAATATTTCCTTATGTCTGGACTATTTCAGTAGACTTCTAGTTGGTCTCTCTGTTTCTAATTTCTCATCAAACACAGTTGGTCCTCCACTCATCTCTCAAATTAATCTTTCTAAAGCATGGATCTCATCAAGTCTCTATTCAGGAAACTCTAGGGGTTCATTATTACCTACAGGATCAAATATAAAATCATATGTTTGGCTTTTAAAATCTTTCATAAACAGCCCCTTTCCAAAATTTCTCATCTTCTCAAACTCTACTCACTGCAACATGCTCTGAGATCTTGGAATGTTCACTTCCAATTTTGGATTTGTTCCTCCAATACATTGCCCAGAGTAGGTATTTTCCTAACTTTTCTCCATGATTGGAATTCTCTCCCTCCTCATCTCAACCTCATGGCTACCTTGGTTCCTTCAGTTTCTAGCTAAAATTCCACTTTTAAGGAGTAGCCTTTTCTATACCTCATCAATGCTAGTATCTTTCTTCTAAAATTACCTCCAATTTATGCAGTATGTATTTTATCTGCACAAATTTGTTTGAATGTTGAATCACCTACCATTTGTTTTTCAGGTACTTGAGAACTTGTAAATTTTCATTCTGCCTTGAGCACTTAGCACTATCACTGGCACACTTTAAAAAGTCTAATAAAACTGAGAAAATCTCTAATTCAGATTGGGAGGCAGTGCATTGACAAAAAATTGTTGACATGTTGTCACTTTGATCATTTTCATTGCTTTTTCCCCCAGAAATGAAACAATGAATGTTGTCTCTGCTAGAATTTCTTTGTAATGAGCTAATTTGTATATATCTAGCCTGTTGTTCATAATATCTGGTTAAGTATTTTTAAGTTATTACCTACTTGCAACTTTTAAAATATCATATGCTTTGATATAGCTATTATCTATATTCTTCTCATCCCTTTGTCACCACATATCATAGCTCCCCCATTATTTAATACCTAGTCTTTGAGTGTTGTAGTGGCCCAAGAAATGATCATTCTTGGCCAAACTATTAGTGATGGGCCTTTCTAAACTTAACTGGGTGTTTTTTTTTAATGTTCCCCTACAAGAAGCCTTTCAAGCATGGTAGAAATAACCAGACCTCGTGACCTTTTGAAGATCTTCATCACTTCATAGATGGAATAGCAGGCAATGGCCTACTAGTGAATTTTCCAGTTTCAAGTATCTCCCTACTATAGTCCATCCTTCTTTCAGCCATTAAAGTGCAGGTTCTACCATGTCACTTCCCTTCTGGATAATTATCATGATGAAGTAAAATAAAACCATTTAAGGGACTGTTTCACTTATTTCTCCGTATCCCCACAACTCAGCACAGTGTATATACATAGTAAGCTCTTTATTAATATTTTTGGAATTTACTCATCATCCTCACCATCATAAACAACTATTTATTGGGAACATGTGCCTGTAATATTTTGCAAAATGACTATTGCTAAGGCTAAAAGAGGTTCCTTTGAGAAGTTGTTAATCTAGTCAAATATTCAATGAGGGAAAGGACATTCAAGCATTCTTGATGAAAAGACAAGATATAATATGAGGCACCACGTATTAAATGCTTGTTTAATAGCACAGATAAGTGTAGCATGCAATAAAAAATTCTAGAATATAAATAGTACATTCCCTGTAATGTCAAATTATTTATACTAATATATTTTATTTAGAAAGCAATTCAAGTACTTTATACTACCAAGCATTTTACATGTATTATATTTCCAATAAAATTATGAGTGACAGATAATGAAAGCATTACAATCCAATGTTTTTTTTAAATAAGGAAATTAAGACTATTGGAGGTTCAATCATTTGCTCAATATCATACAGCTTACGCTAGGACTAGAACTAAGATTTATAATAACAACTCCAGGGTTCTTCCCATAACATCAAGTTGCCTGCAAGGAGTAGCTTCATGTAGAAGATGGAGCTTTAAACTTTGAGTCAGGAAGTGTTGGATTTAAATGCTGCTTCAGACATTACGTAGGCAACTCTAGGAAAAATCACCTAATCTTTCTCCCTCTCCATCTGTAAAGTGAGGGGGTTGGACTACATGATCTCTAAAGTCCCTTCCAAATCACTTTGACAAACTTAAAGCAATATAAAAACCTCAGATAGCAACAACAATAAAGACAACAGTAACAAATAACCTATGATCTTAATAATCTATTATCCTATATCTGAAGGTCCCTTCCAAATCAGTTTATTAAACTTAAAGCAATATGTAAACGCCAGATAACAATAAAAACAACTTATGGTTCTAACAATCTACTATCAAAATGCTGCTCTATTGTGAAACTGAAGCATAGTAACATATTTAAGCCACAGTTAACTAGTATAGATGATAATTCAAATATGTGAATTGATATTGTCTGTAAATGCCCCTTATAAGTGTATTAAAATAAGCAATGACACAAGCACAAATATAAAATTAGCTAACAATTTTCACTGCTACATATAGTTGTAAAACAATCCATTACCCTATTTTTTAAATTTTATCAGAAAAACTAGCAGAAAAGAATAACATTGAAACAAATGACATTGCACTTCACATACCTTCTCTGAATACCCACATTCTGCTCCCCTCATGAAGCAATTTATTATGGCTAGATAGTCAAAATTCCAATAATGAAAGCACTAGCCTGCACATGGCAAATCTTTAAGGTGGTGAGTCAGAATCTATCATGTGTCTTTAACACTGCTACATTAAAATGACATAACTGCATAAGCACAAGAGTCAAAACTGGCTGTATCGTGTAGGTAGAATAGCTGGTAGCCTAGGGCAGAAAGATATAAAGGAAGCAAAGAATTTGGTGGCTGTTTATTATGTAAGTGATTAGTTACTAGGAGGGGGAGAAATTTTTCAGCTTGCCTAGGGCAATGAAAATCCTAGAGTTGACATTAGTTTAATTTCTTTATAAGACAAAGAATGTGGAGTATATAAAAGAACATCTCAATTTGACACTAGTTACTGGTCTGTCAGCAAACTCTGGGTCTTCCTGAGCTATCAAATGGCCCCTGAGTGGGTTAAATTTTTAGTTGCAACATTAGTGTCCCCATGAGAAGTGCCATTCTCAAAAGTGGCATTTGCAGTAACATCTCCACAGAGTTATATACTTTAATTAGCTGACTCATTGTGGTGTCTTCTATGGAAGTGCTACCTCTAAGCCAGCCCCTTCATTTAAAAGCAGGCCCATGTGGGAGCTGTATGAGAAAGACTCATGTGACACATTATGGAGGAAGCATTTATAAATTTTGGAATCTTAGCTTTTATCATTGAGATAAAAGGAATGTTGACTATGCTCTCCTATGAGTGAAAAACAGTTGGTGGCTAGGGATAGTTTAGGACCATGAAGATACCTGAACAGAAAATATTCCTCTGATTATAATTTAGGAGGAAAGGCCAGCCCCCTCTCAGATCAAAATAATTGGCTAGGAAATATCCTTCATAAAGTATTTCCACAAAGAGAAAATGCTAGAAGGATACCAACCTCTGGCAGTACCTGAACCTCGATTCAGTAGGGATTTAATTCCCAGGAAGCCTTAAGGAAAGTAGGTGGGTTTAAGCTTCCAGGACACAAGTGGATTAGTTGAAATTTTCACAAAGAGGGATAGACAATGTGGGAAGTTGAAAAATTAAACTTAGATTTCAATGTACAATGTCAAAAAAGTTGTAAAAATCTAAAGACAGAATTTTCAATTATCTATCTATCTATCTATCTATCTATCTATCATCTATCTGTGTGTGTGTATGTTCTTTAAACCCCGTTAAGATTTTTCAATAATCACATTAAAATATATATTTCATGGAGCGAATTCTGAAGAATAGGTCATATTCTATTGATCTCTCACACATAAACTTGAAAAACTGTCTAGTCATATACATGAAAGATTTATATGATTACATAATATGAAAGGAGAGTAAGAAGTATACCCCTATTCTTTTTATGCTGACTAGCACACATGAATGTCTTGCCTGTTTTAATAGTAATTAATGTGGGACTTTTTGCTTTTCTTATCTTAAGTGTCTTTAATAATTCTAGCCTTTTTTTAATGGGGCAGACAAACTGGGCTCTTTTCTATTCATGGAGTATTTCTCAGCACTGAGACAATTGGGAGTCATTGATTTGTATATGATGTGATACTGGGGATGGGGAACTTTCCCAGACCCAGCCTGGGTGAGGGCAGAGCCCTCAGGGCTCCAAACTGGATATAATTTAGGAGACCTTGGCATTTGATTTTGGAGGCACACTCATGGAAGAATTGTTGAGACTCTGGGCAAGCTGCAAACTGCCCCCCAGCTTTGAAACCAAGAAGTTGGCACTAGTAACTATGTATTGTGATTTGAATCAGACAAAGTCTGTCTGTTCATGTTTGTATTTGCCTTGAAGTTCAGGGGGCTGATCTTTTCCCCCTGAACTGTGAATGATATTTGTATGTTTGATTAAACTGAGATTATTAACCCCTTAAAGTTGCTTTCCTTAGTAAAGCAGATCAAAGAACCTATGTTGGCAGCTTTTTGTGTGCTGCTTGTTGCTGGATCTTACACTCCCACAGAAGCTGCTAGCAAGATTTTTACTATACTTGTGGAAATCAGATCTATTCAACATGTGGTATAATTAATGAAAGCAAAGAAGAAAATTTTGTTTATCCAATGTGTGGTTGTAAATTGCCAACTAATGAGGAGACTCACAATACTATATTTAAATAGTTTTTTTTTTTTTAAATGAAGACAACATCTATTGAAAGCCATACATTGACAGATGCAGGCTTACTTTGTGAATTCTGTTCATGATGAGGACCAACAGCAAGGTGATGTGCAATCAATACAGCCCATCTCCAAGGAAGTGGATGCTGACAGATTTAGTTTTCTTGGAAATAGTGGCTTCATTTTAGCAAACAAGTAACATTTCTCCTAATCAAAATCCTTGACATTCAGTCAATGTTGAGGGAAGACAGAAGAATTATTGAAAAGTCTGTTAGTAACAACAATTGTTAAACAATGATCCATGGGATAAGTTTAACAATTTGTGATTTGTCAGTACTACATGGAATGTCAGAGCACCAAAACCATTTAGGTACAGGCCAGGAAACTGATAGTTAGACAAGTCAGGATAAGTCTTATGATTTATCTCAGTATCAATTTTTTTTTCTTTACTAAGAAAATGACTACCTTAATGTATGTACAATAGTGCAATAATATGACAAATATACACATATACATATATACACACATGCATACATACATATTTCATGCCTATTCAAATGAAGATATGTTTCTAATTCTTATGTTATACATAAAAAAGATATCCCTTAACTCTTGTTTGTATTTCAAAATTTCTACTCAGCTCTGGTCTTTTTATCAGGAACGTTTGGAAGACTACTATTTCATTAAATATCAATTTTTCACCTGTAATGTTATGTTTGGTTTTTCTATATAACTATTCTTGTTTCTAAGCTTATACATCACAATATTCTATCCCAAACTCTAGACCCTTGTATAGGGATGACAGTTGAGTTTTGTGTGGTCCTGACTGTTTCCTTAGTACCTGAGATTTGATTTTTTTCTGTCTGAATGTTTACTATTTTTTCTTTGATTTGAAAGTTCTAGATTTTGGTTATGATGTTTATGGAGTTTTTTCCTTTCTTCCTTCCTTCTTTCCTTCCTTCATTCTTTCCTTCCTTTCTTTCCTTCCTTCTTTCTTTCTTTCTTTCTTTCTTTCTTTCTTTCTTTCTTTCTTTCTTTCTTTCTTTCTTTCTTCCTTCCTTCCTCCCTTTCATTCTTTTTTTCTTTTCCAGAATGTGAGTTATTGATCTTCTAATTTAACTTTCTCTTCAATTTCTAATAGATCTGGGTAGTTATCTTTCATGATTTATAATACTGTATTTAAGCTCTCTCACTCTCTCTCATTCTCTTTCTCTCACACACATATACATATACATATATACATGCATACTCATGTATATACATATATGTTTGTATGTATATATATGTGTGTGTGTATAGGTATGTGTATCTGTCTCTATCTATCTATCTATCTATCTATCTATCTATCTATCTATCTATCCATCTATCTATTCACACCCTATGCCTGGAATAAAAGACTAGCTATAAACCTTCAGTTTGTATGAACATACTCTGAGAAGCACAGAGAAAAGAATAGCAGTTACAAGCATAAAATACAGTACAAACTTTCCATATGCAAAATATATAAATTACTATTGATACCTCATTGTTCTTTTCAGTCACACTTGCATGCCTAAATACCCATTAA
Source organism: Trichosurus vulpecula (assembly GCF_011100635.1). Lineage (NCBI taxonomy): Eukaryota > Metazoa > Chordata > Mammalia > Diprotodontia > Phalangeridae > Trichosurus > Trichosurus vulpecula. Next base: position 414,439,324 of record NC_050576.1, on the reverse strand, counting down.
TATCAGTAGCATCATTATTGATTTAAAGGGACATCAATGTTAAATAATTAAGTACTCTTGATGATTCAGGAAATTTAATCTGAAAGGATGGAATTCACAAAATTTTATTCTTCTCATTTCTTTCAGAAATACCAGAATCTTTCTATAAATTATTTGAAGATAGATAGAAAATTTAATTGAGAGACATAAAAAGGAGGCATATCTGGGGGAGCATGCTAATAAGATCATTTATTCTGAATTATATGGACCTTGAATAGCATGGAGTCCAGCCTCCACATTTTGCAAATGAAAAATAGATGCCAAGAGGATTGAACTGACTTGCATTTAATTACACAGATAATAAGTGGCAGAACCACAGATGATCAGCCCTTTCTCTCCTCACAGACTTCTCACTCCAAATTCATCAATCACACTTTCCATATGTCCAGATTAATTTTTTGGCTTTTTTCTTTATTATTGTTATTTTTTTTACAAAATAATTTATTTATATTTAGTTTTTATTGTTCACTTTTACATATTTTAAATTTTCACAACCTCCCTCTCCTTTGTCCTCCACAAGACAGTGTGAAATCCAATTTAGTTCTACATATACATTCTTATTAAAAGTATTTTCATTTTAGCCATGTTGTATAGAAGAATTAGAATGTATGAGAGGAAGCATGAAAAAGAAAAAAAAATAAAACTAAAGAAAATCAAAAAGAGAACAAATAGTATTCTTCAATGCACATTCAGTCTCCATATTTTTTGTTTGGATATAGATTGCAGTTTTCTTTTATTATATATAACTTATTTTTTAGTTTTCAACATTCATTTCCAGATTACAAGATTTTGAGTCACAAGTTTTCTCCCCATCTCTACCCTCCCCGTTACTGGAAGATGGCATTATTCTGATTGCCCTTTCCCCAATCTATTATCCCTTCTACTACTCCACTCATGCCCCCTTCCTGCCTTATACCCTTTTCCCTTACTTTCATGTAGGGGAAGCTAGATTTCTATAACCTATTGCCTGTTTATCCTATGTCCCAGTTCCATGCAAAATGATTTTTTAAAATATTTTTTTTAGAATTTTGAGTTTCAAATTCTCTCCCTTCTTCCCTCCCTACCCAACCTCCTTGAGAATGCAAGCAATTCAATATAGGTTATACATGCATCATTATGCAAAGCACATTCATAATAGTCATGTTGTGAAAGGCAAAGTATTTCCCTCCATCCTATCCTGTCCTCCTTTATTCAATTTTCTCCCTTGATCCTGTCCCTTTTCCATATTTTACTATGTCCTCCACCAATATACTTTCCCTTCTATCATCACCCCCTTATCCCCTTCCCCTCTACTTTCCTGTAGGGTAAGATACCCAGTTAAATGTTTATATTATTCCCTCTTTAAACCAAATCTGATGAGAGCAAGGTACACTCACTCCCTTTCACTTACCCCCTCTTCCCTTCCATTATAACAGCTTTTCCTTTCCATTTTCATGTGATATAATTTACCCCATTTTGTCTCTCCCTGTCTCCTTCTACCAATATATTCTTCTCTCACCCCTTAATTTTATTTTTTTTTATATATCATCCCTTCATATTCACCTCACCCTGTGCTCTCTGCCTATATACATTTATATTCCCTTTAACAAACCTCATACTGGGATAGGTTTCATTAGTTACAAATATCAGTTTTCCATGTAGGAATATGAACAGTTCAACTTCAATAAGGTCCTTATAATTTTTCTTTCCTGTTTACCTTTTCATGCTTCTCTCGTTTCTTGTATGTGAAAGTCAAATTTTCTATTCAGCTCTGGTCTTTTCATCAAGAATGCTTGAAAGTCCTCTTTTTCATTGAAAATCCATACTTTGCCCTGAAGTATTATACTCAGTTTTGCAGGTACATGATTCTTGATTTTAATCCTAGCTGCTTTAACCTGTGAAATATCATATTCCAAGACTTTATATCATTTTTGTAGAAGCTACTAGATCTTGTGTTATCCTGATTGTGTTTACATGATACTCAAATAGTTTTTTTCTGGCTTCTTGCAGTATTTTCTCCTTGACCAGGGAACTCTGGAATTTGGACACAACATTCCTAGGAGTTTTTCTGTTGAGATCTTTTTCAAGAGGCAATTGGTGGATTCTTTCAATTTCTATTTTACCCTCTGGTTCTAGAATATCAGGGCAGTTTTCCTTGAGAATTTCTTGAAAGATGATGGGTAGGCTCTTTGTTTTGGTCATGGCTTTCAGGTAGTCCAGTATTTTCTTTAAATTATCTCTCCTGGATCTATTCTCCAGGTCAGTGGTTTGTCCAATGAGATATTGCACATTATCTTCCACTTTTTTCATTCTTTTCTTTTGTTTTATAATTTCTTGATTTCTCATAAAGTCATTAGCTTCCACTTGCTCCATTCTAATTTTTAAGGAATTCTTTTCTTCAGAAAGCTTTTAGATCTCTTTTTACATTTGGTTAATCATGCATTTTAAGGCATTCTTCTCCTCATTGGCTTTTTGGAGCTCTTTTGACATTTGAGTTAGTCTATTTTTTTTCAGGAGTTACTTTCTACATTATTTTTGGAGTCTCCTTTAGCAAGCTTTTGACTAGTTTTTCATATTATCCTGCATCACTCTCATTTCTCTTCCCAATTTTTCCTCTACTTTTCTTACTTGATTTTCCAAGTCCCATTTGAGCTCTTCCATGGCATGGGATCAATTCATATTTTCCTTGGAGGCTTTTGATATAGGATCTTTGACTTTGTTGACTTCCTCTGACTATATTTTTTGATCTTCTTTGTCACCAAAGAAATATTCAATAGTCTGATTACTTTTATGCTGTCTGCTTATTTTCCCAGCCAATGACTTGACTTCTTAGCTCTTTGTCAGGGTATACCTGCCGTCAGACTATAGAGTGCTCTGTCCCAAGCTTCAGGGGTTTTGTGCTGCTATTTTCAGAACAACTTCTATTCTGACATGGTATGATATTCTTTTCCTGACCTGTGCTCTGGTGCATGAGTGTAGGTACTCCTTTCTGCCATGTAACTACTAGGAAGACTCCCTCTCTACAGCCCCCAAAGGCTTTGCAACCCCAGCACTCCTCTTCCTCCAAGGACCATCCGCCAGAACTGCGATGCAGATCAAAGCAAATCACATCAAGAGAAAGCTGCCTCTGCACCAGCAAAGAGATCCCTGCACTCTTGCTCTGATCAGCCACCTGATTTCCCCCAGCATCTCTGGGCCTGGAGCTTTGGAAGCAGCCCCTGCTTCTGCTGCTGCCACTGCTGCCATGCAACCACCTCTATGGCCCTGGGGCTTGGGTCGACCCATACTCTTCTCTCACCCAAGTCCAACAGATTTCCTACTGACCTGCTAAGTTGTCTTTGGTGTGTGTGGGTTGAGAAGTCTGGAAACTGCCACAGCTGCCAGTGATTCAGTGCCCTGAGGCCTGCTCTGCCTGTTCTGCTCTGTCCTGCTCTGTCTTGGTGCAGCCTAGCATGGGCTTCCAGCCACCCTCCAGACCATCTTGGACTGGAGATTTGTTTCAGTCTATCATTTTGTGGGGTTCCGTACCTCTTGAATTTGTTTAGAGTCATTTTTTACAAGCGGTTGGAAGGATTTGGGGCAGAGCTCAAGAGAGTCTCTGATTTCATCCTGCCATCTTGGCTCCTCTCCCTAGATGCATTTTTTATCATGAGCATTTTGGAGTTGTTATAGGTCCTTACATTTTTGAAAATAGCTAAGTCTATCAAAGTCAGTCATCCTACAATGTAGCTGTTACTATGTACAATGTTCTACTGTTTCTGCTCACTTCACTAAGCATCATTTCAAATGACTTTTCCCAGGATTTTCTGAAGTCTGTCTGCTCATCATTTCTTATAGCACAATAGTATTCCATTATATTCACATACCACAACTTGTTCAGCCATTTTCCAAGTGATGGACACCCCTTCAATTTCCAATTCTTGCCCACTACAAAAAGAGCTGTTATAAATATTTTTATACACATGGGCCCTTTCTCCATCTTTTCTTTTTTCTTTTTTTATTAGTTTATATATTTTTAGTTTTCAACATTGACTTCCAGAAGTTTTAAAGCATCCCCTCCTGGCTGCCCCCTCCCTCCCTAAGACAGCCTGCAAGCTGATATAAGCCCTACATATACATTCCTATGAAACATATTTTCACATTAGTCATGTTGTGTAGGAAAATTATAATAAATGGGAGAAACCAGGAGAAAGAAAAAAAAATCAAAAATAAAATACTCCACTTCCCTCTACACTCAGACTTCATAGTTCTTTCTCTAGATGTGAATGGCATTTTCCATCATGAGTCCTTTGGATTTGTTTTAGATCCTTATATTACTAAGAGGAGCTAAGTCTATCAAAATCAGTCATTGGAGACTGTTCCTGACACTGAGCATGATATTCTCCTGGTTTTGCTCATTTCACTCAGCTTCAGTTCATATAAGCCTTTCCAGTTTTTGCTGAAATCCACCTGTTCATCATTTCTGCTTTTTTTGTTGTTTTTTTTAATTAATTAATTAATTAATTCATATTATTTTTAGTTTACAGCACTCCATTCCAAAAGTTTTTGAGTTCCAAATTTTCTCTCCCTCTTTCTCTTCTCTCCCCCACCAAATATGGCATGTAATCTGATATAGGTTCTATGCATACTGTTGCATTAAAATTATTTTAAAAAGGTAAAGTCGTAATGAAGAATTATAATCAATTGAGTGATTGATGAAAAAGAAGAAACAAAATAAGAAAGAAGGAAAAAAAAAGAAAAAATAATTTTCCTCAATCTGCATTCAGACTCCGTAATTCTTTCTCTGGATGTGCATAGCTCTTTCCATCATGAAACTTTTAGAGCTGTCTTTGAATCTTGCATTGATGAAAAGACCCAAGTCTATCAGAGTTAGTCCTTCCAGACACCATGTTTTTGTAATCATATAAAATGTTCTGGTCCTGCTTCCCTCACTCATCATCAATTCATATATAAGTCCTCCCACGTTACAATAAAGTCTGTATGCCCCTTTCAGTTTTATTATTTTCTCCTTTAGTTCTCCTTATTTCTAATTTGATTATTTAATTGGTAATTTTCAATTTGTTCTTTTTCTAAATTTTTCAGTTCCATGCCCAATTCAATGTTATCTTATTTCTCTATTTTATTCATGTAAGCATTTAGAGAGATAAAACTTCCCCTACAAACTGCTTTTGCTGCATCCCATAAGTCTTGTTATGTTGTCTCAATATTGTCATTCCCTTAAATGAAGTTATTAATTTTTTCTATGATTTATTCTTTGACACACTCATTCTTTAGGATTTGAATATTTAGTTTACAATTACTTTTTTGCGGTATCTTTTTATGTTCCTTTATTTAAAATAATTTTATTGTCTCATGATTTGAAAAAGATGCTTTGATTATTTCTGTTTCTACACAGGATCATGAGGTTTTTATGACCTAGTACATGGTCAGTTTTTGCATGTACACCATGTACTGCTGAGGAACAGGTATATTTATTTCTATCCACATTCAGTTTTCTCTAGAAGTCTATCATACCTACCTTTTCTAAAATTCTATTCACCCCCTTAACTCCTTTCTTGTTTATTTTGAGGTTACATTTATCAAGTTCAGATTGGTGGTGGTTGAGGTCCCCCACTAGTATGATTTCACTGTCTATTTCTTACTGTAACACCCATAACTTCTCAACTAAGAATTTGTATGCTATACTACATGATGAATATATGTTAAGGAATGACATTACTTAATGGTCTATGGTGCTTTTTACCAAGATATAGTGACCTTCCTTATCTCTACAATTAGATCTATCATTGCCTTTGCTTTGTCTGTGATTAGGATTGGTACCCATGCTTTTTTACTTCAGGTGAAGAATAATATATTCTGCTCCAGCCTTTTACTTTTACCCTGTGTGTATCCCCCTGTTTCAAATGTGTTTTTTTGTAAACAACATCTTGTAGGATTATGGTTTTTAATCCATTCTGCTATCCAACTATTTTTGTGGGAGAGTTCATTCCAATCACATTCGAATTTATGATTACTATATATTTCTTTTTCTTCATTTTATCTCCCTCATTTATGTTTTTATTTCTCCTTTCTCCCTTCCACTCCAGAAAATAATTTTGTTTTGAACACTGTCAGTTTCCACTCCTTATTAAGACGCCTCCCTTATCTTAGCATTTTCTCCTTGCTACCTCTTCCCTCCCTTCTAAGGACCCCATGTTTTCTTTTCATTTTCTCTTCCTACTGCCTGTAGGACAAGTTTGATTTCTGTACTTATCAGGGTATGTTATTCTCTCTTTGAACCAAAGCGGATGAAAGTAAATGTCAAATACTACTCTTCTCCCTCCTTGCTTTCCCTCTATTATGATATGATTTTGTGCCTCTTCATGTGACACAATTTGCCTTTTACCCCTCATTCTTACCTCTTCTCCCAGAATAATCCTTTTACACCTCTTACTTATATTTTTTATCAACACATCACTTACTTTATAATGAAACCCTCAGTATATATATATATATATATATATATATATACACATTTTAATTACCATGATAAACTTACCATTCTCAAGATTGACATATATGTGTATACATACATATTTGTATGCATATATAAATACATATACACACATACATGCATATATACATACACACATATGTACATGTGTATGCATATGTGTGTATGTATGTGTGTATATATTCAGTTAATCTATTTTTTAAGGTGTTGTTTTCTTCAGTGTGTTTTTCAGTATTTTTTTGGGTCTCCTTTAGCAAGTCATTGACTTATTTTTCATGGTTTTCTCGCATCCTTCTCATTTCTCTTCCCAATTTTTCCTCTACTTCTCTAACTTGCTTTTCCAAATCCTTTTTGAGCTCTTCCATGGCCTGGGACCAGTTCATGTTTTTCTTGGATGCTTTTGTTGTAGGCTCTATGACTTTGTTGTCTTCTTTAGGCTGTATGTTTTGGTCTTCTTTGTCACCAAAGAAAGAATGCAAACTCTGAGACTGAATCTGGGTGTGTTTTCACTGCCTGGCCATATTCCCAACCAACTAACTTGACCTTTGAGTTTTTCAGTGGGGTATGACTGCTTGTAGACTAATGAGTTCTATGTTCCACGTTTGGGAGGGAGGTGCCAGCTCTGTCACACCAGCACTGCTCCTTCCCCAGGAACCCCCAACCTGGACTGGGCTTAGATCTTCAGCAGGCTGTGCACCCCTGCACTGATCCGCCACTTAATTCCTCCCACCCGGTGGGCCTGGGGCCAGAAGCGGCAGAAGCTGTAGCTGCCCCACCTCCGCTGCCCTCAGGGCTGGAAGCCGAACCCGGAACTCCTTCCACTCCCACAGTTTTTCCCACTAATCTTCTTGGCAGTCTTTGGTGTTTGTGGGTTGAGGAGTCTGGTAACTGCTGCAGCTCAGTGATTCAGGGTGCTAGGGCCCCCTCTGCCTGGCTTCTGGTCTGGATGGTCCACGCCGCTTAGGCTGGGTTCTGCTCCACTCCGTTCCCAGCTCCAGCTCCCAGCTCCTGGCTCCGTGTGGGATAGACCTCACCCAGAGACCATCCAGGCTGTCCTGGGCTGGAGCCCTGCTTCCCTCTGCTGTTTTGTGGGTTCTGCAGTTCTAGAATTGGTTCAGAGCCATTTTTTATAGGTTTTTGGAGGGACTCGGTACCGAGCTCATGCTAGTCCCTGCTTTCCAGCCGCCATCTTGGCTCCGTCCCTGTGTGTGTATATATTCAATAGAATCCTATATAATGATCAAAACATTTTGTCCTTATTGAATGTTTTTTTTTCATTCCCTGTTTGCTTTTTTATATCTCTTTTGAGTTTTTTTATTTGAAGATCACATTTTCCATATAGTTCTGGCCTTTTCATCAGGAAAGACTGCAATTCGTTTATTTTATTGAATGTCCATCTCCTAGACTGAACAATTATGCTGTTTTGCTGGGTAGTTTATCCTTGATTGTAGTCCAAGACCTTCAGCCTTTCAGGACCTCATTTTCCAATCCATCCTGTCTTTTAATGTAGAAGCTGCAAGATTTTGCATGATCCTTGCTATAGTTCCATGATATCTCAATTATTTCTTTCTGGGTGCCTTCAATATTTTCTCCTTTACCTGATAATTCTGGAAATTGGCTACAAAATTTCTTGGAGTTTTCAATTTGGTATCTCTTTCAGAGGGGTGATTGGTGGATTTTTTCAATGACACCAGGGCAGTTTTCCTTCAAGACTTCTTATAAGGTAGTGTTCAGGCTCTTTTTTATTATTATTATTATAGTTTTCTGGTAAATCAACAATTCTCAGATTATTTGTCCTGGATCTATTTTCTAGGTCAGTTAGTTGCTTTTCCAATGAGATATTTCATGTTTTCTTCTATTTTTTTTTTTGATTCTTTGGGTTTTGTTTGACAGATTCTTGATGCCTCATAGAGTCATTACCTTTTACTTGCCTGATTCTAATTTTTAACAAATTTCTTTCTTCATTTAGCTTCTATACCTCCTTTTCCATTTAGTTAATTTTATTTTTCAAGGAATTATTTTATCCTATTGGATTCTGTGCCTTCTTAACCATTTCAACAATTTTACTTGTTGAAGATTTGTTCTCATCATTGATTTTTTTTTTCATTTTTTTTACTTTACTTCTCTAATTTGGTTTTTAAAATTTTCCTTGAGCTCTTCTAGGAATGCTATTGGGCTTGAGAAAAGTTCACATTCCCTTTTGAGATTTCAGTTGTGAGTATAGTGTCAATGCTGTCCCCTTCTGAATTCATATTTTATCTTCCCTGTCTCCATAATAAGAATCAATATTCCCTGTTTTTCTGTTATTTCTTCATGGTGGTTGTGTTTTTCCTGGCTTTTGAAGTACATCTCTGCTTCTGGGGTGAAAGGGGCTCTGTCTCAAGCTTCTTGTGCTGGGAATCGTGGTCCTGGTTATTGGTTTTGTGTGCTGTGGCCTCTGGTTTTGTCAGCTAGAGATTATATAAGGCTGCCACTCACCTGGTGTTGAGCTGAAGCTGACTGGTTTGCCAAGGTTGAGGCCAGGTATATGTATTTCCGCGTTCCCCTGGGTTACATTGAAGCTCTTTTTGTGAAGTGTAGGGAAGGGGTGGTCTGGTTGCTGGAAGTCTCTTCTTCCCCTAAGGTTGTGCTACAGCATGGGTGGTCTCAGCTCCTATCTTCGCTGGTGGCTGCCACTTCCCCTTGCTGTGCAAAGACATGCCTGAGATTCTGGTGTTGGCAATTGTGGTTTCCATCCCCCTGGACCTCAGGCACTCCCACTCTTCTGCTGAATTGGGGCCTGCTGGGAAACCTCTCTTCCTCCACTAGTCTCCTTCTGCCACCCTAAGAGGGGCCTCCCCAGATAAAAGGCTCCTGAAGTCCTAATTGTGACTCTTCTCTTCCAGGATTTATCTCAGGGCACTATTTTCTGGGTGAGGAAGGGATGTATGAGAGTCATTTTAACTGTTCATCATGGCTCTTGGAAATTCAAGAAGGTGAGTGTCAAAACTTTAAACTTTAGGCTCAAAGACTCAGGAGTAGCTGGTGCCATGGCCACAGGCTCTACGCTACTATCTCATGTAGCTCCAACAGACTCCCATCCTGTTCTGAGAGTCCTGGGGATTGCCACCATGGTTGGGAATTCTGGCCTGGAAATGCTCCTTCTCCTGGTCCAGTATGGTTCCATTCCAAGCACTTAGTGCTTTCCCAGCCTTTTCTTCGGTTGGGTTCCACTACTTCTCCTGTCCTGCTGTGGCTGGGTGCAGTTCTACATGCCTGGCACTCTCCCAGGAGACAGATCCAACTTGTTGACACTGCTAACTCTCCCACCTTGGAAATCTGCCACACTCGGTCTCCTAGTGTCTTCTCTCTCTCTCTTAAATCTGCTTAGATTCAATTTTTAGATGTATCTTACATAATTTGTAAGAGAGCTCCCATGAGTCCCTGCTTTAACAATGCCATCTTGCCTCAGCCACCCCCTCATCATTTATTATACCACAATAGTATTCTATTACATTAATATACCACCATTCCCCAATTGAAGGGCATGCCATCAATTTTCAGTTTTTGGCCACCACAATGAGAGCTGCTATAAATATTTTTTTACATGTAGTTCCTTTACCCATTTTTATAATCTCTTTGGGATAGAGCAATAGAAGCAGTGTTGCTGCATCAAAAGGTATGCATATTTTTATAACCCTCTTGGCATAGGTTGAAATTGCTCTCCAAAAATTGTGGAATCAGTTCACAGGTCCATCAATAATAAAATCTTTTTACAACTTTCCCATATCTTCTCCAATATTTATCCTTGTCCTGTTTTGTGATGTTAGCCAATCTGATAGTTGTGATTTGGTACCTCAGAGATGTTTTGATTGGCATTTCTCTAATCAATAGTGAGTTACAGCATTTTTATCAATTGGGGAATGACTTGCATTCTTACAAATTTGATTCAGTTCTCTATATATTTTAGAAATGAGGCCTTTATAAGAGACACTATTTGTAAAACTTCTTGCCCAGTTTTCTGCTTCCCTCTGTATCTTGGTTGTATTTGCTCTGTTGTACAAAAACTTTTTCAATTTAATGTAATCAAAATCATCCATTTTGTATTTCATAATGCTCTTTCTCTCTTGTTTTGTCATAAAATCTTACATTATCTATAAATGTGACAAGCAAAATATTCCTTGCTACCCTCATTTGTTTATAATATCAGCATTTGTATCTAAATTGTGTACCCATTTTGACTTTATTTTGTTATACAATGTCAGACATTGGTCTATGCCCAGTTTCTGCCATACTCTTTTCTAGTTTTGCCAGCAGATTTTGTCAAATAGTGAGTTCCCATTCCACAAGCTTGAATCTTTGGGTTTATCAAACAGTATATCGCTATAATTATTGACTACTGTATCTTGTGTACCTAACCTATTCCACTGATCTACACCTCTGTTTCTTAGCTAGTACAAGGTAGTTTTGATGATTGCTACATTGTAATACAATTTAAGATCTGGTACAACTTGGCACCCTTCCCTAATACTTCATTTATCTCCTTGATATTACTGAACTTTCATTCTTCCAGATGAAATTCGTTATTTTTTCTAACTCTATAAATACTTTTTTGTAATTTTCATTGGTGTGGCATTGAATAAGTAAGTTCGTTTTGATAGTATTGTTGTTTTATCATCTCAGCTCAGCCAATCCATGAGCAACTGATTGTTTTTCAAATTATTCAGATCTGACTTTATTTGTGTGAAAGGTGTTTTGTAATTGTGTTCATAGAATTCCTGGGTTTCTTTTGACAAATAAACTTCCAAATATTTTATAGTGCCTATAGTAACATCAAATGGAAATTCTCTGTCTGTCTTTTACTATTCAGCTTTATTAGTAATATATAGAAATGTTGCTGATTTATGTAGGTTTATTTTATATTCTGCAACTTTGCTAAAGTTGTTTATTGTTCAAATATTTTTGTTTGATTCTCTAGAATTCTCTAAATATAACATCATATCATCTGCAAATAGTTATAATTTAGTTTCTTCTTTGCCTATTGTAATTCCTTCATTCCTTCATTTTTTTTCTTCTCTTATTGCTAAAACTAACATTTCTAGTACCACATTGGATAACAGTGGTGATAATGGACATCCTTGTTTTAACCCCGATCTTACTGGATATGCATCTAGACTATTACCATTCAATATAATGCCTGCTGATGGTTTTTAGGTAGATGCTACTTATGATGTTAAGGAAGACTACATATATTCCCATGCTGTGTAGTGTTCTTAATAGGAACGGGTGTTGTATTTTATCAAAAGCTTTTTCTGTATCTATTGAGATAGTCATAGATTTTCTGTTAGTTTTGTTGTTGATATGATGAATAATAATAATAGTTTTCCTTATATTGAACAAGCCCTGCCTTCCTGGTAGAAATCCTACCTGATAAAAATATATAATTCTCATGATAAGTTGGTGTAATCTTTTTTTTAAAAAAAAATATTTATTTTATTTTATTTTCCGGTGGGTTTTCTTTGGTCTGTTTTCTTCTGCAACATGGCCAATATGAAAATGTTGTACATGACTACACATATATTTTATTCTAAAGTTATGTTTTTAAAATTATAAAGCCCTTTACTTCCTCCTACCTCCCCCACTCACATTGTAAGAGATGATTAATTACACTTCTATTTTATATTATTCCATATGAGTGGTGACTATAAGTTTTGATACTGGGCCTCAGTGCTGTGAACTCAAGATTGTAAGTTTACTTGCTTAATCACAGGAAGCTAACTTGAGGATCTCCACCTTTGTTTTTCCTTGTTATGGTAACCAAGCCCAGCATGGTGGAGGTAACTCAATTACATGGAAATCTCCCTTGCTATTGTTGTTGCCTCTCTGGCCCTTGCCATCCCTGTATTCCCCAACATGGGAAAATGACCATGGACACTTTGCTAAGAAGTGGCTTTCTTTGAGAGCGTATGACCTGCCTTTCAATCAGTCTACTGGTGTGCTCAACAAGACCTTAAAGGTCAATCTAAGCCTGCTCATAAGTCCTCCTTGTTTAGGTATTAGTACCACATTTGTATTGTAAAAAGAATTTGGGAGGACTCCTTCTTTGCATATTTTCCCAAATATTTTATAAAGTATCAGAATTAATTGTTCTTTAAATGCTTGATAGAATTCACATGTAAAACCATCTGGTCCTGGAGGTTTTTTCCCTAGGGAGTTCATTGATGGCTTGCTCAATTTCTTTTTCTTAGGTGGGGTTATTTAGGTATTTTGTTTCATCTTCTGTTAACCTGGGAAATTAATATTTTTTCCAAATATTTATCCATTTCTCTGAGATTGTCAAATTTTTGGGCGTATAATTGGGCCAAATGATTCCCTATTATTATTTGAATTTCCTCTTCATTGGAGTGAATTTATCCATTTCATTTCTGATAGTGGTAAGTTGGTTTTCTTCTTTCTTTTTTCTTAAATCAAATTTACCAAAGGTGTGCCAATTTTATTGTTTTTTTTTCATAAAACCAGCTCTTAGTTTTATTTATTAGTTCAATACTTTTATTGATTTCAATATTATTCTCTCCTTTGGTTTTCAGTATTTTTAATTTCATATTTAATTGGGGATTTTCAATTTCTTCTTTTTCTATTTTTTTAGTTGCATGCCCAATTCATTGACCTCCTTTTTATCTATTTTATTTATGTAAGCATTTAGAGATATAAAACTTGCACTAAGAACTGTTTTGCTGCATCCCATAAGTTTTGGTAAGTTGTCTCATTACTATATTCTCTTTAATGAAGTTATTAATTGTTTCTATGGTTTGTTTTTTGACCCACTCTTTCTTTATGATTAGATTATTTAGTTTCCAATTAATTTTTAGTTCAACTTTCCATAATGCTTTATTATAAATAATTTTTATTGCATCATGATCTGAAAAGGATGCATTGACTATTTTTGCCTTTCTGCATTGGGTTGTGAGGTTTTTATGCCGCAGTACATGGTCAATTTTTCAGTAAGGGCCATTTACCACTGATAAAAGTTAGATTCCTTTTTATCTTTGTTCAGTTTTCTCCAGAGGTCTACCATATCTAACTTTTTTTTAAAAAGATTCTGTTCGTATCCTTACCTTTTTTTCTTTTTAAATTTGAGGTTAGATTTATCAATTTCAGAGAGTGGGAGGTTGAGGTCCCCCACTGGTACAGTTTGCCTATCTATTTCTTCCTATAACTCCCTTAACTTCTCTAAGAATTTGCGTGATTTACCACTAGGTACATATATGTTAAGTAATCATATTGCTTCATTGTCTATGGTGCCTTTTAGCAGGATGTAGTGTCCTTCCTTATCTCTTTTAATTAAATTTACCTTTGCTTTTTCTTTGTCTGATATTAGGATTGCTCTCCCTGCTTTTTTACTTTAGGTGAAGCACAATTTATTCTACTCCAGCCTTTTACCTTTACCCCTTGTGTATCCCTCTGTTTCAAATGTGTTTCTTGTAAACAAAATATTGTAAGATTATGGTTTTTAATCCATTCTGCAATCCACCTCTGTTTTATGAGAGATTTCCTCACATTCACAGTTACAATTATCTTTGTCTTTTTCTCCATCCTATTTCCCCCCTCCCATTTATGCTTTTATTTCTCCCTTCTCCCTTCTATTCCTCAAAAGAGTTTTGCTTTAGACTCCTGCCTTCCTTAGTTTACCCTCCATATTTCATTCCTCTCCCTTATCTTACCCTTTTCCCCTTTCTACTTCTTACCTCCCTCATGACTACTCCCCTTTTTCTTTCTCCATTAACATCTTACTGCCCATAGGAAAAGTTTGATTTCTATACTGATCAGAGTATGTTATTCCCTCCTTGCAACAAATCTGATGAGAGCAAATCCCAAATACTGCTCTTCTCATTTCCTTCTTTCCCTCTACTATACTATATTTTTTGTGCTTATTCATGTGATATAATTTACACTTTTCTATCACCTCCTTACCTCTTCTCCCAGAGCCATCCATTTACAGCCTTAATTATGTTTTTATCGTTAAATCAGTTATTTTATACTGACACTCTCAGTCTATTTATATACCTTTAAATTGTAATAACTCTACTATTCTCAAGATTGACACTATATATAACATATATAAAACAATATAATCCTATATGAGAGCTGTAAGGACAATCTTAGTCTCTATCTAGGATGAGATCTTCCTGGTTTAGTTTCCTCATTGTGTTCCTTTTGAAAAGAAACATTTCCCACCTGAATTTTTCTCTGAGGTTGAATTGACATTTCATAGTTGTAGTCTCAGTAAAGATGGAGATGACCTTATTTGAATGACAATGGCCCTTTTTGGCCTTTGTTTTGCTTAACCTTTTTGCTACTTCTTTCTCCTCCAGGATTAAGTACTCTGTGCTGTGGAGGACTGATTGCTTATTCTGGACATCACCCACTGTCCATGACTGTTCTATGTCATCCCTTGACCTTGTGTCAATTGAGTTCCAGGTGCGAGCTTGCTAAAGAACTGATCTGTCAAATGGGACTCTTGACTGCTTGGGGTAGGGACAGCTCTATGTCCAATTTTGGCAGGAAGAAACTGTGGAGGACAAGACCTTCACCCCTTACCCCAAGATTTTGAGCCCATTCGATTGAGGATGGAATGAAGATAATTGTTCTCTATACTTATTTTTGTATTATCCTCCTTGTATTGTCATACTCTATGGTATTACTGACACCAGTTTCCCATTGACCTATATAATGTATACAAAAATCTAGGGGTAACAGTGAGCCATGTGACCACTCTGGTGATTAGATGTTATGTTAAGTGGTTTGCAAGTGGGATGTGTTTATGTTGAGGGGATTTTGTTGTATTTAAGAAATGTTAATGCCTATTGAGATTCAAGTGGCCTGTGTAATGGATGTGAAAGATCTTGGGGTGAAACATGATAATAATATGATTGAAGATCTTTCCTACCCATTCCATAGTCCTCAGGTGGGGACAGTTAAGAGAGGTAGGCCTATAGCTTTGTGATGCCAATCAGTTATTAAAGATCTTTCCCACACTCTTTTGTCAATTGGGTGTGAAGCCCTGGGGTCCCATTTACACCATAGCCATTGTGAACCGAGAATTCAGAAGTTGGAAGAGAAGCCAGAATTCATAATTCAACCCAAAGAGAAGGAGTGACAACTATGTCCACAGAGCTGCAGAATAAAGGGCTGAGGGATGAGTGGAGACAAGAGAAATGCAGATCAGGGGACTGATGGGGGAGAGGACAGAGGCAAGCAAACAGTTAGGACTCATGAGTGGTTATTTATGGGAAGGCCCAGGTTGGGGGGGTGGGAAGAAGGTTACAGGATGACTTGGCTCTTTGCTGTAATACTGTGTTTTAATTTCCTTGTTGCTAC
This sequence comes from Trichosurus vulpecula, assembly GCF_011100635.1. Lineage (NCBI taxonomy): Eukaryota > Metazoa > Chordata > Mammalia > Diprotodontia > Phalangeridae > Trichosurus > Trichosurus vulpecula. Next base: position 414,423,456 of record NC_050576.1, on the reverse strand, counting down.
ATTGAGGTGGGCTTATTGGTTTTGGAATACAATTACTGCTAAATCAAATTGGAATTACTGGTACTGGGATATGATTTTTCATGCCTAAATAAATGTTATACTTCCTCTCACTTCTACCTAGAGATTTTTTCATAGTTTGTGATTCTGAACCATACAGGCATGTTCATGGTTATCCTAGGGGTCATAAATCTTGCTTTACTGATAAAATCATTAAAGCTAAGGGAGCCAGGTGGCACAGTGAGTAGAACACTGGCCCTGGAGTCCAAAGGACCTGAGTTCAAATCCGGCTTCACACATTTGACACATATACTAGCTGTGTGACCTTGGGCAAGTCACTTAACCCCAACTGCCCTGCCCAAAGGAAAAAAAAAAACAAAAAACAAAATTACAAAAAAAAATCATTAAAGCTGATAAATCTTTTGTGATAATTCTTAATTTTGGACTTTATGTTAATGCCGGTCTTTGTACACTTTGAAGTCAGGAGTGGGGCATGCCTGACCTGATTTTAGGTCCCTCTGCTGTTTTTACAGCTCTGGGGGCCTACATGTTTTCATTGCTCTCAAAGTAGTGTGATGAAAGGGGTAGCTGTGTCTGTGTGTGTGTGTGGGGGGGTAGTGTTATTCACTGCCCTTCTAGTCATAGTTCTGCAAATTTTTGATCAAGAATTTGGTTTATCTGTTTGTTTCTAACTGGGAGTTTCAGTAGAATACTACTTGGTTCAATAACTATTGGCACCTTGGGAGGCTCTGTAGGTTCACAGTGCCTTAACTACTAGTTCTACTTTGTTTTAAGATGCTGTTTTCTGTTCCTGAGATCAGACCCACACATCTACCTTCTATTTCTAACTCTTGTTCTGTGTTCAACACACATCAAGAGCCAGTGTTTTCAGTCATTCCTCTATAATCTTGATATGTGACCCTGGATTGGGTCATGGGTGACAGAGCTGCTCCATGACACTCATTTCTTCACCAAGAATTTGCCTATGGATACCCTGGTACCTCTTGTGCTCATGTGCTTCCTGCCCTGTTACACTTTCTCATCCCTATTTCCTTGGTTTCTTTCATATATTCCTGGTAAAAGCTCATTCCCCATGTAGGCAAATCTCTCCATATATCTTGCAGTCTTGATCTAAAAAAAAGATGCATTGTGATGTCTTAACTTTCTGGATCAGAATCCAGTTTCTTATATTCCTTAGATTTTTGTGGAGGAATTAAGGTGAGATGGGACAACTAGACTCTAATATTCCCTCTCATTTTGTCATTTTCCTAGGTTTGAATTCTGATGATTATATTTACTAGCTGTATAACATTAGGCCAGTCACTTAATCTCTCTGAGCTTAATCTTCCTGTTCTACAAAATGACAATCACATGTTATCTGTTTTGTAAATTTGATGTAATAAAAGTTCTTTTCAAATATTTAGGTCTTATGTAATTGGAAGTTATCATTGTCCTTAGCCAAAAGATATTTCAGTTTTACACAGCAATCCTACTTACTTATATTTCAGTGTAATCACAGTATCATTGTTTGTATTGTTACTAGTTACTAGCATAACTTTCCAGGGAAGGAGTCAGTAATATGTGAATCACTGATTTAATTTAATTCTTTTGTTGTTCTAAATGGGAAAAATATGCATAACTTTTTTCTTTTTTTTTTTTGAAAAAAAAGTCTATGAGTATATGATGAGAGAAAAGTTTTTTTTTTAAATTTTTATATTGATTTTGTTTTCCCAGGTTTTCAGAAATATAAAGGTGCTTGGTTTAGCCTAAATATTAATAATAATAAGCAACTCTCTCTACCATTCAATAAATCTTCTTCTGGAAACATCTGAAAAAAATTAACAAGTACTTGTAGATTTGTGTTCAACGTGTATGATTTACCACAATTTCTCTATTTGTGAAGTTATTCCTTTCCTGATGCATTAGAAATATGAAAAACAAGCATCAAAAGGAATGACCAAATATTGCCATTTTTACTCAGAATAGAAAATATGAACTTAATCAATTTTCATCTATCTCCTTCACATCACAGAGATATCTTTTAGCTTTACAAAACATTTTGTGATCTATTGGTACTGCTGCAACTCTGATGTCAGATCAACTGTCATCTAAACAGATAGGGTCTGGAAGCACATCATGAATTCTAAAGCCTACCTTCTATCCTGAAGTACATACTGACACTTCACACTATTTTTAGGCAGAATTATCTGATTTTTAAAGCCAAGACTCCTTGTTGTATAATCCTATAGAACACACTGGAGGGTGTTCTCGAAGTTGATTTAGAACATACTGTGATAGGAGCTAGTGATTTTTCAACTTCTGAAAAATATGGCAATCACTTTGAGTGAAATGACGGTTGTAGCATAGTATCTACTCAGGGGTACTTTTGTGTGTCTGAGAAAGGAAACAAACTACAGAACTTTGTTCACAAATAGATAAACATGAATCAAGAAAATTGAAATGAACCTCATCTTCACATTTAAGAAGATGGCTAAAAGAATATTGATTCACTATGTAACTGGAGAAGACAGGTTTTGATGGAAAAATCAACACTACCTTTTTTATATGATCTGAACTTCTCTTCTTACAGGATCCTAAGGACATTTTATGAAACAGGACTTAACTCAGAAGGTTGGTCAATTTAAGCCTCCAAAGGTTAGAAAGTGTAGCATGGTGCTGGTAAAATGCCACCTACCATATCACAACCAATTATGGTTACTTACTGTCAGATCAGATTAGATATTTAATCAAACAATAGCAATGGAAGGGCAGGGGAAATCACAGTTGCCAAAGAGGTATACCTCGACTGGTTTTTCCTTTCCTTTTTCAGGTCTTTGAATTTCATCATTTGTTTCATTCTTTCCAAATGACCTTTCAATTCTCCTTTATATTTACTTTTCTTTTTGTTTAAATTATTATTTATTTATTTACTATTTTTAGTTTTCAGCAATGACTTCCACAAGAGTTTGAATTATAAATTTTCTCCCCATTTCTACCCTCCCCCCACTCCAAGATGGCATATATTCTGATTGCCCCATTCCCCAGTGAGCCCTCCCTTCTGTTGTTCCAGTCCCCCCCCCATCTCCCCCCTCATCCCCTTTTCCCTTACTTTCTTGTAGGGCAAGATAGATTTCTATGCCTCATTGCCCCTATATTTGGTGACAATATTCCTAGGAGTTTTCTTTTTGGGATCTTTTTCAGGTGGTGATCAGTGGATTCTTTCAATTTCTACTTTACCCTCTGGCTCTAGAACATCAGGGCAGTTTTCCTTGATAATGTCTTTGAAATTGGAGGTGACCCACCATGAACTCCTTTCACGCCATCACTGCAGTTTTTCCCACTAACGTTCTCTGTTGTCTTTGGTGTTTATGGGTTGAGAAGACTGGTAATTGCTGCAGCTAACTGACTCAGGATGCTATGGCCTGCACTGCCCAGCTCCCTGTCTGGTTGACCCAGGCACAGCCCATGATGGGCTCTGCTCCACTCCGCTCCCAGCATGGTGTGATAGACTTTACTCAGTGACCATCCAGGCTGTCCTGGGCTCAAGCCCTGTTTCCCTCTGCTGTTTCATGGGTTCTGAAGTTCTAGAATTTGTTCAGAGACATTTTTATAGGTCTTTGGATGGTCCTGTGGGAGAGCTTTAGGCAAGTCCCTGTTTTCATGCAGCCATCTTGGCTCCACCTCCGATTTACTTTTCTTATAGTCTTTGCTTAAGATTTGCATCAAGTCCGGGTTGGCAGTTCTTGGGGAATGAAGAATGCTAGTGTGGCAGAGCTGGCTGTATATAAATAGCTCTGAAATCAATGTCACATCCCCTCAAGCTTGGAACAAAGTACTTGTTGCGCTACAAGCAGTCATACACTGATGAAAAACTCAAGGGCCAAATAAGTTGGCTGGGAACATGGACAGGCAGTGAAAATGCACTCAGATTCAGTCTCAGACTTTGGAGTCTTTCTTTGGTGGCAAAGAAGACCAAAAGATACAACCAGAAGAAGTCAACAAAGTCAAAGAGCCTACATCAAAAGCCTCCAAGAAAAACATGAACTGGTCTCAGGCCATGGAAGAGCTCAAAAAGGATTTGGAAAAGCAAGTTAGAGAAGTAGAGGAAAAATTGTGAAGATAAATGAGAGCGATGTGAGAAAATCATGAAAAACAAATCAATGACTTGCTGAAGGAGACCCAAAAAAATACTAAAGAAAATAATGTCTTAAAAATAGACTAACTCAAACAGCAAAGGAGCTCCAAAAAGCTAATGAGGAGAAGAATGCTTTGAAAGGCAGAATTAGCCAAATGGAGAAGGAAGTCCAAAAGAACACTGAAGAAAATAATACATTAAAAATTAAACTGGCGCAAGTGGAAGCTAGACTTTATGAGAACCAAAGGAATGAAAAAAATGGAAGACAATGTGAAATATCTCATTGGGAAAAAAAAAAAAAAACACTGACCTGGAAAATAGATCCAGGAGAGATAATCTAAAAGTTATTGCACTACATGAAACCCATGATAAAAAAAATAACCTAGATATCATCTTTCAAGAAATTATCAAGGAGAACTGCATTGGTATTCTAGAGCCAGAGGGGAAAATAGAAATGGAATCCACTGATCACCTCCTAAAAAAGATCCCAAAAAGAAAACTCCTAGGAATATTGTCATCAAATTCCAGAACTCCCAGATCAAGGAAAAAATACTGCAAGCATCCAGAAAGAAACAATTCAAATAACACAAGATTTATCAGCTTGTACCTTAAGGGCTGGAAGGGCTTGGAATCCAATGTTCTGGAGGTCAATGGAGCTAGGATTAAAACCAAAAATCGCTTACCAAGGCAAACTGAGAATCATGCTCCAAGGCAAGATATGGATTTTCAGTAAAATAGAGGACTTTCAAGCTTTCTCAGTGAAAAGACCAGAACTGAACAGACAATTTGACTTTCAAACCCAAGAATCAAGAAAAGCATGAAAAGGTAAACAAGAAAGAGAAATCATAAGGGACTTACTAAAGTTGAACTGTTTTGTTTACATTCCTACATGGAAAAATGATGTGTATAATTCATGAGACCACAGTATTAGGGTAGCTGAAGGGAATACATATACATATACATACATACATACATATACATATGTGTGTGTATACATATATATATATATATATATATATATATATATATATATATATATATATATATACATATACGTAGTCAGAGGGCACAGGGTTAGTTGGATATGAAGGAATGATGTACAAAAAATAGAATAAAATTACGGGATGAGAGGGGAATATATTGAGAGATGGGGGAATGGAGTGATAGAATAGGTTAAATTATCTCACATTAAAATGGCAAGAAAAGCAATTCTGTAGGAAGGGAAGAGCTTGGTGAGGGGGAATGAGTGAATCTTGCTCTCATCAGATTTGACCTGAGGAGGGAATAACATACACACGCAATTGGGTTTCTTACCCCACAGGAAAGAAGAAGGAAGGAGATTAAAAAGGGGGGATGATAGAAGGGAGGGCAGATAGGGGGAGGAGGTAATCAAAAGAAAACACTTTCAAAAAGGGATAGGGTCAAGGGAGAAAATTGAATAAAGAGGGATAGGATAAGAAGGAGCAAAATATAGTTAGTCTTTCACCACATGAGTATTGTGGAAGGGTTTTACATAATTCAACATGTGGCCTATGTTGAATTGCTTGCCTTCTTAGGGAGGGTGGGTGGGGAGGGAAGAGGGAAGAGAATTTGGAACTCATAATTTAAAAAAAATGGTGTTCAAAAAAGTTTTTGCATAAAACTAGGACATAAGATATATGGGCAATGGGCCATAGAAATTTATCTTGCTCTATAAGAAAATAAGGGAAAAAGTCATGGGGAGGAGTGGAATGATGGAAGGGAGGACTGACTGGGGAACATGGAAACCAGAATATATGCCATCTTTGAGTGGGGGGGTATATATGGGGAGAAAATTTGTAATTCAAACTCTTCTGAAAATCAATGCTGAAAACTAAAAATATTAAATAAATTAAATAAATAAATCCAAGAAATAGAATTGGGCTAATTGAAGGCAATGACACTAGGGGACTTCAAGAATCAAAGAAAATCAAAAGAATGAAAAAATTACCTGGAAAATAGGTACAGGAGAGAATTTTAGGATTTTTCATCTACTTGGGATCCATGTTGAAAAAAATTATCTGGACAGCATCTTTAAAGAAAGCCTCCAGGAAAACTTCCCCTATGTCCTAGCACTAGAGGGTAAAATTGTCATCTAAAGTATCTACCAATCACCTCCTGAAAGAGTTACGAAATTTAAAACAGCAAGGAATATTGTAACCAAATTGCAGAACTATCCAAGAAGGAGAAAATACTGCAAGCAGCAGGTTCTACATTAATAGACTGTAGGGATTGGAACATGATATTCTGTAAGGCAAAGGAGCTTGTATTACAACCAAGTATCAACTACCCAGTGAAATTGAGCATAGTCTTTGAGGTGAGGAGATAGAAATTAAATAAATTAGGGGACTTTCAGAGTATCCTGAGGAAAAGACCAGAGCTCAACAAAAAAATTGATATTCAAACAAAAGACTGGAGAGGTTAAAAAAAAACAGGAAAGGGGAAAAAATAACAGAACATGTTATTCAATAATGACAAACTGTTTAAATCCCTACATGGAAAGACAATACTTAGAATTGTTTAGAAGTGTTTCTTTTATTACATCATACAGAAGGGAAATACATAGAGAGAATGGATTTAAGTTAATTTTGATGTGATAGTAAAAACCTATTTAAGTACTGAAAAAAGATTGTATGGAAAGAAGAAAAAAGTAGGAGGCAGAAAAAAGATAAATTACATCACATGTAGAGGAGCAAAGACATATTACAATAGGAGGAAAGAAGGGAAGGTGATCAGCATTGTTTAAAGTTTATTGTCATCAGATTTGGCTCAAGGATGGAATAAGGTACTCAGGTATAGAAATTAAATTTGCCCTATAGGTAGTTGAAGGGGAAAGGAGAGGGATAAAATAGAAGAAAGTAGTAGTAAGAGAAGAGGGAAAGAAAAGGTACATGGTCTGAATGAAGTGGGTGAGCAGATTGAGGTAGGTGCTGCTCAAAAGCAAAACTCTAGTGAGGAGGAAAAAGAGAAAGAAAAACACAAACAGGTGGTAGGATAGGATAGAGGGAAAGACACAAATAGTAATCATAACTGTGAATGTGAATGAGATGAACTCTCCCATATAAAAGAAGCAGATAGCAAAATGGATAAAAAATCATTGTCTTATAATATGTTGCTTACAAGAAACACATTTGAAACAGAAGGATATTCACAGGGTAAAGGTAAAAGGTAGAAATAGAATATATTAGGTTTCAGCTGAAGGAAAAAAAAAGCAGGAGTAGGAAACCTGATCTCAGAAAAGCAAAAGCAAAAATAGATCTAATTTTAAAAAGATACTGAAGGAAACTACATACTGCTAAAATTACCATAGACCATGAAGCAATATCATTACTAAATATGTGCACCAAGTGGTATAGTATCCAAATTCTTAGAGATGTCAAGGGAGTTACAGGAAGAAATTGACAGCAAAACTATACTAGTGGGGGACCTCAACCTCCCTCTTTCTGAACTTGATAAATTTAATCTCAAAATAAATAAGAAGGTAGTTAAGGAGTTGAATAAAATTTTGGAAAATTCAAATATGGTAGACCTCTGGAGAAAATTGAATGGGGACAGAAAGGAATATCCCTTTTTTTGGCAATATGCAGCACCTAGGCACATATTAACCTTAAACTAGCTATAAAACCCACACAATCCAGTGCAGAAAGCCAGAAATATTAAATGCATCCTTTACAGATGATGACGCGATAAAAATTATATGTACTAAAAGGCCTTGGAATGATAGATTAAAAATCAATAGGAAACTAAGTAATCTATTCATAAAGCAATGAGTGGGTCAAACAATAAATCATAAAAGACAATCAAACAACAAATCATAAAAGGAAATCAATAAATGCATCTAAAAGAAAGACAATAATGAGACAATATATCAAAACTTAGGAGATATATCAAAAACAGTTCTTAGGGGAAGTTTTATATCTCTAAATGCTTACATGAATAAAATAGAGAAAACAATTGGGCATGAGACTAAAAAAGGTAGTAAAAGAACAGATTAAAAAGCCACAATTATGTAACAAATTAGAAATACTGAAATCCAAAGGAGAGATTAATAAAACTGAAACTAAGCAAAAATATTCAACTCATGAATAAAACTAAGAGATGGTTTTATGAAAAAAAACAATAAAATAAATAAACTTTTACTTAATTTGATTTAAAAAGAGAAAGAAGAAAAAAAAATTACCAGTACCAAAAATTCAAGGCTGATGAAGATGAAATTGAACCAATGATTAAGAATTATGTTGCTCAATTGTGTAACAACAAATTTGACAATCTTAGTGAAATGGATGAATACTTTACAAAAAAAGTATAAATTGCCCAGATTAAGAGAAGAGTAAATAAAATACTTAAATAACCCTATCTCACAAAAAGTAACTGAGGAACTCATCAAGGTACTGCCCAAGAAAATATCTTGAGGGCCATACATATTCACAAGGGTATTCTATCAAACATTTAAAGAACAATTAATTCCAATACTATATATGCTATCTGGGAAAATAGGCAAAGAAGGAGACCTACAGAATTCTTCTTATGATACAAATATGTTACACTTATGCTGATACTTATTTCTGGTACATATACCTGAAAGAGTCAAAGTAGAGAAAGAAAATTACAGAGCAATTTTCCTAATGAATTTAGATGCAAAAATGAAATATTAGCAAAAAGATTGCAGCAATTCATCCTGAGAAAAATACACTATGACAAGGTAGGACTTATTCCGGGAGTGAAGGGCTGGTGCAACATTAGGAAAAACTATTAACATAATTGATGATGTCACCAACAAAACTAACAGAAACTATATTGTTATCTCAAGAGATGCAGAAAAAAAGTTTTTGATAATATACAACACCCATTCCTATTAAAAACACTGGAGAATGGAACCTTCCTTAAAATGACAAATAGTGTCTACCTAAAACTATCAGTAAGCATTATATATAATGAAGATGAGCTGGATGTGTGTCCAGTGAGATTGGTTGTGAGATAAGGATGTCCACTGTTACCCTTATTATTCAATATGGTTATAAAATGTTAGGATTGGCAATAAGAAAAGAAAAAGAAATTCAATGAATTAGAATAGGCAAAGAAGAAATTAAGTTATCACTCTTTGCAGATGATATGATGATTAACTGAGAGAATCCTAGAGAATGAATTGAAAAACTACTTGAAATAATAAGTAACTTTAGCAAAGTTGCAGGATATAAAGTAAACCCACATAAATCCTTAGCATTCCTATATCCTACTAGCAAAGCCCAACAGCAAGAGACAAGAAGAGAAATTCCATTTGAACTGTAGTCACTATAAAATATTTTGGAGTCTACCTGTCAAAAAACACCCAGGGACAATATGAATAGAATTACAAAACACTTTTCACACAAATAAACTCAGATCTGAATAATTAGAAAAACATAAGTTGCTGGTGGGTAGGCAGCACTTAAATAATAAAAATGAAAATTCTACACAAATTAATTTACTTATTCAGTGCCATATCAATCAAACTACTGAAAAATGTATTTTGTCGAGCTAGAAAAAATAGCAACAAAATTCAGAATTCATCTGGAAAAACAAAAGGTCCAGAATATCAAGAGAATTAATGAAAAGAAATTCTAAGGAAGGTGGCCTTGCCATATGAGATCTTAAATTTTATTGTAAAGCATTAATCCTCATGACTACTTGATACTGACTAAGAAATAGAGTGATAGCAGTGGAAGACATTATGTACCCAAGGCACAGTAGGCAATGAGTATAATAATCTACTGTTTGATAAACCCAAAGACTCTGGCTTCTGGGATAAGAACTCACTATGTGAGAAAAACTGTTGGGAAAACTATAAAATAGTATGGCAGTAACTGGGCATAGACCAATATATTACACTGCATAACAAAATAAAGTCAAGATGGGTACATGATTTAGATACAAAGCCTGATACTATAAGCAAACTGGGAGATTTATGGGGAATGGAAGAATTTATGATGGAACAAGAAACAGAGAATATTATGAAATGCAAAATGTTTCATTTTGATTACACTAAATTGAAAAGGTTATGTACAAACAAGCCAATGCAACCAATATTAAAAGAAGAACAGAAAACTGGGAAAGAATTTTTACAATCAGTGTCTCTGATAAATGCCTCATTTCTAAAATATAGAGAGAACTTTTGAATTTATAAGAATACGTCATTTCCCAATTGATAAATTGTCACAGGATATGTACAGGCAATTTTCAGAAGAAGACATTAAAGATATCTTTAGTCATGTGAAAAAATGTTCTAAATTATTAGAGAAATGCAAATTAAAACAACTCTTAGATACCATGACACACCTGTCAGATTAGGTAATGTGACAGTAATGGCAAGAAAAGTGGGACTTTTCCTTGCTTTTTTTTTTCTTTTGGAATACTTCTAAGCACTAATGCAATGAAGTGCCTTTGATTGAGTCTTGCCACTGTTTCAGTCAAGAGTCTTTGACTGAATTAAGAATCTTAGATTTATTGAAGAGTCTTTGATGACTTCTTTAAGTCATAAGAAAGCCTAAGTCACATAGTCACATGAGTTTGAGTCACATGGTTGTGACATCCTCTGACCCTGAAGAATATTAACTGAGAGAATCGTAGAGAATGAATTGAAAAACTACTTGAAATAAAAAGTAACTTTAGCAAAGTTGCAGGATATAAAATAAACCCACATAAATCCTTAGCATTCCGATATATATATATATATATCTGTGTGTGTGTGTGTGTGTGTGTGTGTATACTTGAGGTTAGCATTTTGCCTTGGGGGATCACTAATTGGAAGAGTGTTTCTGTGACTTGGCCAGAGGAACCTTTGGGTAACCTTGGGTTAAGGAGCCTGCCCAGCTTTGAAAATACAGATGTTGGTGCTTCTCTCTCTGTAATTATGTATGTATTGTTGTGGACAGACAGTTAGAAGCCCTGTCTGCTGATGTGTGTTTTTTGCTCTGTTTATGTAATTTCTGCTTTTAATTTCTGTTTGTGTTCTCCCTGAAATTCAAGGTGCCGACTTTTTCCCCTGAGCTAAGTGAATCATATATGTATATTTAATTAAAATAAGATTGTTAATGTCCTAGAGTTACCTTCCTTAGAAAAGCAGATCAAAGCAGCCCTGCTGTGTACTGGTGTTATTGGCCTTACTGCTCCACAGCAGCTCCAAGTAACATTGTTGTTACAATGACAAAAAAGGAAAACTATAAATGCTGGGGAAGATGTGGGAAAATTGTAAGACTACTTTATTGTTGATGGAGTTGATGGAGACCAACTTAAAAATATGCCCAAAGAGCTATAAAAACGTGCATACCATTTGACCCAGCAATACCACTCGTACGTTTATATTCCAACTACATCATATAAATGGGAAAAGGACCCACATGTACAAAACTATTTCTAGCAGCTGTTTTTGTGGTGGCAAAGAATTGGAAATTAAGGGGCTGTCCATCAGTTGGGGTTTGGCTGAACAAGTTGTGGTATATTGTAATGGAATACTATTGTGCTGTAAGAAACGATGAGCAGATGGACTTCATTAGAACC